>NC_074672.1:37861259-37911259 GCF_029448725.1 Salvelinus fontinalis | reverse complement strand
CGTGCGTGTGAGTGTGAAAAAGAATACAAGATGAATGATGACAGACGCTCAATGGCTCCTACACACACACGTGCATACACACACGCACTCATGCCACCCTCTGTTCTCAAAGCAGGGCTGATATACAGTATGTGCAGATTATTGAGCCTGGCTGCTTACTGTCTTGTGCTTCGTCAGACTAAAGGCTTATTACCAGCCGGCCTAATTAACACAGGAAAGAAAGGCAACCCTTCCACAGCCCAGCCAGCCAGATCGGACCAAACCCTGCCAGCAGGAGAGACTGGAAGAACCACCAACACAACTAACCACTGGCCAAATACGATGACTAGCCAGAATCCGACTTGGTTTCTCTCATCTTGTTGTGTTATATTAGTGGGGTCAGATGCATCGAGACATGTTTTGGACACCGTCTCTTATATCCTGTGCCCTCAAATATTCTTGAAATATGTCTGGTTTAGTTACTTTGCTTTAAAGAATGCTATTCTTCATTTGTCCTCGTGTCAGGAGAAGAAGAAAATGGGTTGTTGTTTCCTGTTGGCAGGAGGGTTTATGACTAAGAAAGTGGTGATGATTACCACCTAGTGATTATGATTGTTTCAAGATATTTAACAATGTAACAGGTGAAATTCGTTTTCACCCTTCAAACTCTGTAGTTACTTGCCTTTGTAAATCCTAAAGCAGAAACACATTCACTACAATGTTTCATGCTGTAGTATGTGTGAGAAACAATCCTAAATGGTAAATACTGTGTATAAATCTCCCTCCCTCTCTCCCCCCTCCCTCTCTCCCTATCTCCCCCTCTCTCTCCCTACCTCTCTCCCTCTCACCCGCTCACCCTCTCACCCGCTCACCCACCCTCCCTTCTTACCTCTCTCCCTCCCTCCCTCCCTCTCACCCTCTCTCCCTCTTCCCCACTCACCCTCTCTCCCACTCTCCCTCCCTCCCTCTCTCCCACTCACCCTCTCTCCCACTCTCCCTCCCTCCCTCTCTCCCACTCACCCTCACTCCCTCTCACCCTCTCTCCCTCTCTCCCACTCACCCTCTCACCCTCTCTCCCTCTCTCCCACTCACACTCTCTCCCACTCTCCCTCTCTCCCTCTCTCCCTCTCTCCCACTCTCCACTCCTGTACTGATTGCTGGACTCTCCTTGAGGCCTGTACATCTCGTGGAAACCCTTCCGAAAAGACTAGAGGCTGTTATAGCAGCAACGGGAGAACCAACTCTATATTAATGGCCATGATTTTGGAATGAGATGTTTTCTGAGCAGGTGTCCACATACTTCTGTTCATGTAGTGTATTTCTGAATAGTAATCAAAACTGGTTTGGAGAGCCTTTACACACCAAATACAGTATATTGGTTAATCAAAACTGGTTTGGAGAGCCTTTACACACCAAATACAGTATATCGGTTAATCAAAACTGGTTTGGAGAGCCTTTACACACCAAATACAGTATATCGGTTAATCAAAACTGGTTTGGAGAGCCTTTACACACCAAATACAATATATTGGTTAATCAAAACTGGTTTGGAGAGCCTTTACACACCAAATACTGTAAAGGCAGTCATTGTTGTTCTCCTCCTCAAAAGAGGAGGAGCATGGATAGGACCAAGATGCGGATTGAGGGAAATAAGCCATCTTTTAATGAACACAGCAAAACAAGACACTACAAAAACTACAAAACAACAAACGTGACTAACCTTCAACTGTCCTGTGTGGACACAGGAACAAACACCCACAAAACACCAGTGAAACCCTGGCTGCCTTTGTATGACTCTCAATTAGAGACAAACAATACACACCTGTCTCTAATTGAGAATCATACCAGGCCGAACACAAAACCCCACATAGAAATACAAACATAGACAAACCCACCCAACTCACGCCCTGACCAACTAAAATGAATACAAAACAAAGGAAAACAGGTCAGGAACGTGACAAATACAGTATATTGGTTAATCAAAAATACAGTGGTTTGATTCATCCTGAAAGTTGCCATGTTAAATTGTTCAATCCAAATATTAGAAGGTGAGAAAAGTGTACAATAGGGGTTGACCAGTAGTCCTTTGAATCTACCCTACTAATCCTCACTAATCATAGAACAGTGATGACAACTGTCCAGTTGTCGTGGAACGTGCCAGGCTGCAGGTTTAAACTGCTGCGTTCCATAACCATTCAAATAGGTTACATCTTCCACATTATTGCACAACCTGTAATATGTTAGCCTAATATGATCCGCTATTGCTAGCGATCCCCAGGAACAACCACACTAACGTGACAGAGGAAAGAAAAGTAAACTAAGGATGTAATGGAATGATGCCAAATGTAATGAAACTATCACTAAAGTAACAGTTCTAAATGTATGGTGGTATAACTGACGGTGGCTACCGATAGTGGCTAATATTTAACACGATGAAAATTGTACAAAATACAGTGAAAAGTCTGGGCATATAATTGAAACATTCTAGAAATCATAAATCAAGTCGGTAGGTTTGGCGCTACACTGTCATTTGCGCAGTGTCATCTCACTGTCCCCTACCCTCTCTCTGAGAAGAGTTCTGTCTTCTTTCCTTTCCTTTCTCCCTCTCCCCCTCTCTATTTCGCTCTCTCCCCCCTCCTTCTCCCCTCTCTCTCTCTCTCCCTCTCTCTCTCTCTCTCTCTCTCTCTCTCTCTCTCTCTCTCTCTCTCTCTCTCTCTCTCCCCTCTTCATTCTCTCTCGCTCCCCCTCTCCCTCTCCCCCTCTCTATTTTGCTCTCTCCCCCCTCCTTCTCCCCTATCTCTCTCTCTCTCCCCTCTTCATTCTCTCTCGCCCCCCTTTTTCTCCCCTCTCTCTCTCTCTCCCCTCTTCATTCTCTCTCGCCCCCCTCCTCCCCCTCTCCATTTCACTCTCTCCATCCCCTCCTTCTCCCCTCTCTCTCTCTCTCTCTCTCTCTCTCTCTCTCTCTCTCTCTCTCCCCTCTTCATTCTCTCTCGCCCCCCTCCCTCTCCCCCTCTCCATTTCACTCCCTCTGTCCCCTCCCTCTCTCTTTCCTACATAATGTTATTACAAAGCCCTCTACCTGATTGCTCTCTCATCCCTCATGTCTTTGCAACAGGCGTTCCCATAGCAACTTGGGTTTGGATGAATGGCGACCATGGGAGGGACACAAGGACAAGGACAATTAGATTAGAACGTCACTATCAGGGAACTACAACCACATGCTAATAGAAGGAACAAGTGTTTAATACAGGAACAACATGGCATTTTGAAAGATTAAACAAGCTAAGGCGGATGGATTTTACCATGAGATAGGGCCTTTTAGTGGGGTAATATTTATCATATGCATATTATATATATATACTGAACAAAAATGGAAATTCAACATGCAACAATTTCAAAGATTTTAGTGATTTACAATTCATATGAGGAAATCAGTTAATTTAAATCAATTCATTAGGCCCTAATCTATGGATTTCACCTGACTGGGAATAGATACATTTATATGCATATGTTGGTCCCAGATACCTTAAAAATAATGGGCCTCACAATGGGCCTCAGGAATTCATCACTGTATTTTTGTGTATTCAAATTGCCATCGATAAAATGCAATTGTGTTCGTTGTCCGTAGCTTATAAAACAAAATTGGAGGCGGCTTATAGTAGAGAAATGAACATTCAATTCTCTGGCAACAGCTCTGGTGGACATTCCTGCAGTCAGCATGCCAATTGCGCGCCCTCTCAAAACTTGAGACATCTGTGGCATTGTGTTGTGTGACAAAGCTGCACATTTTACAGTGGCTTTTTTGGTCCCCAGCACAAGCAGCACCTGTATATTGATCATGCTGATTAATCAGCTTCTTGATATTCCACACCTGTCAGGTGGATGGATTATCTTGGCAAAGGAAAAATGCTCACTAACAAGGATGTAAACAAATTTGTGCATAAAATTGGAGCGAAATAAGATTTTTGTGAGTATGGAACATTTCTGGGATCTTTTATTTAAAATCAAATCAAATTTTATTGGTTACATGCATATTGTTAGCAGATGTTATTGCGAGTGTAGCGAAATGCTTGTGCTTCTAGTTCCGACAGTGCAGAAATATATCCAACAAGTTATCTCACAATCCCACAACAACTACCTAATACACACAAATCTAAGTAAAGGGAATGAATAAGGATATGTACATATAAATATATGGATGGGCCATGACCGATCGGCATAGACTAGATGCAATAGGATGGTATAAAATACAGTATATACATCTGGGAAGAGTAGTGCAAGATATGTAAACATCATTATTAAAGTGGCATTAATAAAGTGACTAGGGATCCATTTGTTAGAGTGGCCAATGATTTCAAGTCTGATGTAGGCAGCAGCCTCTCTGTGTTAGTGATGGCTGTTTAACAGTCTGATGGTCTTGACATAGAAGCTGTTTTTCAGTCTCTCGGTCCCAGCTTTGATGTGCCTGTACTAACCGTGCCTTCTGGATGGTAGCGGGGTGAACAGGCAGTGGCTCGGGTGGTTGTTGTCTTTGATGATCTTTTTGGCTTTCCTGTGACATCAGGTGCTGTAGGTGTCCTGGAGGGCTGGTAGTTTACCCCCAGTGATGCGTTGTATAGACCGCACCACCCTCTGGAGAGCCCTGCAGTTGCGGGCGGTGCAGTTACCATACCAGGCGGTGACACACCCCGACAGGATGCTCTCAATTGTGCATCTGTAGAAGTTTGTGAGGGTTTTAGGTGACAAGCCAAATGTATTCAGCCTTCTGAGGTTGAAGACTTTTTTACCACACTGTCTGTGTTGGTGGACCATTTCAGTTTGTCCGTGATGTGCATGGAACTTGAACTTGAAGCGTTCCACCTTCTCCACTGCTGTCCCTTCGATGTGGATAGGGGGGTGCTCCCTACGCTGTTTCCTGAAGTCCACGATCATCTCCTTTGTTTTGTTGACGTTGAGTGAGATGTTGTTTTCCTGACACCACACTCTGAGTGCCCTCACCTCCTCCCTGTAGGCTGTCTCGTCATTGTTCGTGATCAAGCCTACTACTGTTGTGTCGTCTGCAAACTTGATAATCGAGTTGGAGGCATGCATGGCCACGCAGTCATGGGTGAACAGGGAGTACAGGAGGGGGCTGAGCATGCACCCTTGTGGGGCCCCAGTGTTGAGGATCAGTGAAGTGGAGATGTTGTTTCCTACCTTCACCACCTGGGGGCGGCCAGTCAGGAAGTACAGGACCCTATCGCACAGGGCGGGGTTGAGACCCAGGGCCTCAAGCCTAATGATGAGCTTGTGTAACAGTATAACTTTAGTCCGTCCCCTCGATCCGGGCGTGAACCAGGGACCCTCTGCACACATCAACAACAGTCACCCACGAAGCATCGTTACCCATCGCTCCACAAAAGCCGCAGCCCTTGCAGAGCAAGGGGAACCACTACTTCAAGTTTTCAGAGCAAGTGACGTCACCGACTGAAAGGCTGCTAGCGCACACCACCACTACCTAGCTAGCCATTTCACATCGGTTACACTTGGAGGGTACTATGGTGTTGAATGCTGAGCTGTAGTCAATGAACAGCAATCTTACATAGGTATTCCTCTTGTCCAGATGGGTTAGGGCAGTGTGCAGTGTGATAGCGATTGCATCGTCTGTGGACCTATTGGTGTGGTATACAAATTGCAGTGGGTCTAGGGTGACAGGTAAGGTGGAGGTGAGATGATCCTTGACTAGTCTCTCAAAGCACTTCATCATGACAGAAGTGAGTGCTATGGGGCGATGGTCATTCAGTTCAGTTACCTTTGCCTTCTTGAGTACAGGAACAATGTTGGCCATCTTGAAGCATGTGGGGAAGGCAGACTGTGATAGGGAGAGTTTGAATATGTCTGTAAACACACCAGCCAGCTGGTCTGTGCATGCTCTGAGGCTAGGGATGTTGTCTGGGCTGGCAGCCTTGCGAGGGTTAGCGCGTCCGTGATTGCCTATAGACCCTGCCACATACATCTCGTGTCTGAGCCGTTGAATTGCGACTCCACTTTGTCCCTATACCGATGTTTAGCCTGCTTGATTGCTTTGCGAAGGGAATAACTGCACTGTTTGTATTCGGCCATGTTCCCGGTCATCTTTCCGTGGTTAAATGCGTTGGTTCGCGCTTTCAGTTTTGCAGAATGCCGCCATCTATCCACGGTTTCTGGTTAGGGTAGGTTTTAATAGTCGCAGTGGGAACAACATCTCCAATGCACCTCCTTATAAACTCACTCACCAAATCAGCGTATAAATCTATATTATTCTCTGAGGCTACCCGGAACATATACCAGTCCGCGAGATCAAAACAATCTTGAAGAGTGGATTCCGTTTGGTCAGACCAGCATTAGATGGTCCTAGTCACAGTTACATCCTGTTTGAGTTTCTGCCTGTCTGGAGGGGATACATATATGATATGCTACATATATTTAATCTCATGTAACATGGGACCTACACTACATGCTGCGTTAAAGTTTTGTTCACTGTATCTCCTATGCGACCCATGATAAAGACTACGTAATTAATATGACAAAGTCTATTATACTGACTATCTGACTCCATAAAGATTATTTAGCAATATGCAAGAGACTATAGATGAGTTACAGTAATTGAAAGGTCAACAAAGGTCTGAGAATGGAATTCTAAATGCAAGTGTATGTAATTACATTGTAAAATGAACTGTTACGTTATACAAGGCATAAAGCTTAAGTTACAAAGCATTAACAAACATTACAGGGTATCATTCTGATCAGCGAGGTAAAGAACACCATTTGGAACACCATTATTTTGGGCTTATTGAGATTTACTGTCAGGGCCCAGGTCTGACATAATCTGTACAGAAGATCTAGGTGCTGCTGTAAACTCTCCTTGATTGGGGACAGAAGCACCAGAAGCACCAGATCATCAGCAAACAGTAGACATTTGACTTCAGATTCTAGTAGGGTGAGGCCGGGTGCTGCAGACTGTTCTAGTGCCCTCACTAATTCGTTGATATATATGTTGAAGAGGGTGGGGATAAAGCTGCATCCCTGTCTCACCCCACGGCCCTGTGGAAAGAAATGTGTGTGTTTTTTGGCCATTTTAACCGCACACTTGTTATTTGTATACAAAGGATTTTATAATGTCATATGTTTTTCCCCCAACACCACTTTCCATCCATTTGTATAGCAGACCCTCATGCCAATTTTTGGGGAAATCAACAAAGCATGGGAAGACTTTGCCTTGGGTTAGGTTTGTTTGTTTGTCAATTGGGGTGTGCAGGGTGAATATGTGGTCTGTCGTATGGTAATTCAGTAAAAAAACAATTTGACATTTGACAGTAAATTGTTTTCGCTGAGGAAATGTACAAGTCTGCTGTTAAAGATAATGCAGAAGATTTTCCAAGGTTGCTGTTGACACATCCCAGAGTAGTTATTGAGGTCAAATTTGTCACCACTTTTCTGGATTGGGGTGGTCAGTCCTTGGTTCCAAATATTGGGGAATATGCCAGAGCTGAGGATGATGTTAAAGAGTTGAAGTATAGCCAATTGGAATCTGTGGTCTGTATATTTTATAATTTAATTTAGGATACCATCAATTGGTGTCCTAAATTGGAGGGGTTGGAGGGGTTGGAGGGTTTGTATTTTGTCCTGTAGTTCATTCAAGGTAATTGGAGAATCCAGTGGGTTCTGGTAGTCTTTAATAGTTGATTCTAAGATTTGTATTTGATCATGTATATGTTTTTGCTGTTTGTTCTTTGTTCTTTGTTCTTTGTTCTTTGTTATAGGGCCAAACATATTGGAGAAGTGGTTTACCCATACATCTCCATTTTGGATAGATAACTCTTTGTGTTGTTGTTTGTTTAGAGTTTTCCAATTTTCCCAGAAGTGGTTAGATTCTATGGATTCTTCAATTACACTGAGCTGATTTCTGACGTGCTGTTCCTTCTTTTTCCGTAGTGTATTTCTGTATTGTTTTAGAGATTCACCATAGTGAAGGCGTAGACTCAGGTTTTCTGGGTCTCTATGTTTTTGGTTGGATAGATTTCTCAATTAGTTTTTTTAGGTTTTCGCATTCTTCATCAAACCATTTGTCATTGTTGTTACTTTTCTTAGGTTGTCTGCATTACGTGTTTTGATTTGCTAGGGAAGCTGAGAGGTCAAATATACTGTTTAGGTTTTCTACGGCTAAGTTTACACCTTCACTAAAGTGAAACATTTTGTCCAGGAAATTGTCTGGAAGGGATTGAATTTCTTGTTGCCTAATTGTTTCTTGGTAGATTTCCACACTATTTATCTTCCGTCTACAGTGTTACTTAATATTATTCAGTTCCTTTGGCTTTGATGCCTAATGATTGAGCATAGCTCTGTTCAAGTAGAGTGTGATTTTGCTGTAATCTGATAGGGGTGTCAGTGGAATGACTGTGAACGCTCTAAGAGACTCTGGGTTGAGGTCAGTGATAAAGTATTCTACAGTACTACTGCGAAGAGATGAGCTATAGGTGTACTTACCATAGGAGTCTCCTCGAAGCCTACGATTGACTATTTACATACCCAGCGAAAGAGCTACAGGAGTTATGACCCATTTATGTTGGTTATGCTGTCATAGTTGTGTGTAGGGGGGAGGGAATGCTGTCACCTCCAGGTAGGTGTTTGTGCCCCTGTGTGCTGAGGGTGTCAGTTTCTGGCATTTGGGTCGCCACAGACTAGTACATGATGAGCCTGAAAATGGTTGACCTCCCTCTCCAGGAAGGTGAAGCTGTCTTCATTAAAGTATGGGGATTCTATTGGGGGGATATAGGTAGCACACATGAGGACATTTTTCTCTGTTGAGATATTTTCCTAATTCATTTCTAGCCAAATGTAAAATGTTCCTGCTTTGATTAATTTAATAGCGTGAGTTAGGTCTGCTCCTTCCCAAATTAGCATACCCCCCTGAGTCCCTTCCCTGTTTCACACCTGGTAGTTTGGTGGATGGGACTACCAGCTCTCTGTAACCTAGAGGGAAACCAGTGGGTCCATCTCCTCTATACCAGGTTTCTTGTAGGATGACAATGTCTGTATTTCCGATGTATTTGATGAAGTCCGGGTTCCTGCTCTTTAGTCCAAAGGCAGATGACCTCAGGCCTTGGATAGTCCAGGATGAAATAGTAAAAGCTTTGTGTTCCATAGTGTCTAGTGTTGTTTTTGTGTGGTTTGGCCTGGACAATCACAGTAGGTGTGAAAAGAGCATGTTTTGCATCTGATACATACCTCTTAGGTTGCAGGATGGGGCTTGGGTGGGTATATTAGTGGGGGTTGGGCCTGTTGCTCTGCTCACGGCCTGGGCACATGTCCTGCTGTCATGTTGACGTCCTTGCCGCGGGGGCGGGGGCATGGGCTGGGCAGAAGGGGCATAGGTCTGATATTGGGGGCCTATATAGGGTGTGGCCAGGGTTTGCTTGGGATGGTCTTAGCTGGTTGGGGTCTCTCCCTCCCTCTCTTTCTCTCTCTCTCTCTCACACACACACACACACACAAACACACACACACACACAATTATTGTGCACATGTGAACACAGAGACTCATTCAAAGAATACACACACACAATCATAGCTTCAATAGGCACCCACATGTCAGGCCCCTGGGTCTCCTAATTAAAGCATGCTTTCTGCCCCTCTCTCTCTCTCTCTCTCTCTCTCTCTCTCTCTCTCTCTCTCTCTCTCTCTCTCTCTCTCTCTCTCACCCCTATTTCTCTCACTTTCTACTTATATTCATCTTATGTCATTATGAGTGTCTCTGCTGTGTGTGTTTGTGTCTCTGCTGTGTGTGTGTGTCTTTAGATAAACACAGTCACTTTAATCTGCTGAGATTACTCTCAGACTCGCCTCTTCAGCCCTGTGACAGCATCACACACACACACACACACACACACACACACACACACACACACACACACACACACACACACACACACACACACACACACACACACACACACACACACACACACACACACACACACACACACACACACACGAGCACTCTTAGCTGAGGACATGATTGTCATCTGACTCTCTGGAGACAGTTGCTATGGTGACTCAAGCATCAGGGGGTCTCCTCGCAGATCCCGGCTCTCCTCCTATCCCCCTCCCATTGTCTGCTCTCCTCCTTTCCTCCTCCCATTGTCTGCTCTCCTCCTTTCCCCCTCCCATTGTCTGCTCTCCTCCTATCCCCCTCCCATTGTCTGCTCTCCTCCTTTCCTCCTCCCATTGTCTGCTCTCCTCCTTTCCTCCTCCCATTGTCTGCTCTCCTTTCCTCCTCCCATTGTCTGCTCTCCTCCTTTCCCCCTCCCATTGTCTGCTCTCCTCCTATCCCCCTCCCATTGTCTGCTCTCCTCCTTTCCTCCTCCCATTGTCTGCTCTCTTTTCCTCCTCCCATTGTCTGCTCTCCTCCTTTCCTCCTCCCATTGTCTGCTCTCCTTTCCTCCTCCCATTGTCTGCTCTCCTCCTTTCCCCCTCCCATTGTCTGCTCTCCTCCTTTCCCCCTCCCATTGTCTGCTCTCCTCCTATCCCCCTCCCATTGTCTGCTCTCCTCCTTTCCCCCTCCCATTGTCTGCTCTCCTCCTTTCCTCCTCCCATTGTCTGCTCTCCTCTTTTTTCCTCCTCCCATTGTCTGCAATCCTCCTTTCCCCCTCCCATTGTCTGCTCTCCTCCTTTCCTCCTCCCATTGTCTGCTCTCCTCCTTTCCTCCTCCCATTGTCTGCTCTCCTCCTTTCCTCCTCCCATTGTCTGCTCTCCTCCTTTCCTCCTCCCATTGTCTGCTCTCCTCCTTTCTTCCTCCCATTGTCTGCTCTCTACAGTCTCATTGTGTTTATCCTTCCATCCCCTTGGTGAACTCATACAGAAAATTATCTCTGTTCTGCGGTGCTTGTTCTGCGGTACCTGTGTGCTTCATTTTAAGAAGTTATTTGGCAACTTTGGTTGTGATACAAACCTTATTAAAACATATAGGCCTATGGGCTAGGCTACATGAGGTGTGATACAAACCTTATTAAAACATATAGGCCTATGGGCTAGGCTACATGAGGTGTGATACAAACCTTATTAATACATATAGGCCTATGGGCTAGGCTACATGAGGAGAGCAGACAATGGGAGCCAGAAGAGGACTGGCCACCCCTCATAGCCTGGTTCCTCTCTAGGTTTCTTCCTAGGTTTTGGCCTTTCTAGGGAGTTTTTCCTAGCCACCGTGCTTCTACACCTGCATTCTAGCTGTTTGGGGTTTTAGGCTGGGTTTCTGTACAGCACTTCGAGATATTATCTGATGTACGAAGGGCTATATAAAATAAAATTGATTGATTGATTGATACAAACCTTATTAATACATATAGGCCTATGGGGTAGGCTACATGAGGTGTGATACAAACCTTATTAAAACATATAGGCCTATGGGCTAGGCTACATGAGGTGTGATACAAACCTTATTAATACATATAGGCCTATGGGCTAGGCTACATGAGGTGTGATACAAACCTTATTAAAACATATAGGCCTATGGGCTAGGCTACATGAGGTGTGATACAAACCTTATTAAAACATATAGGCCTATGGGCTAGGCTACATGAGGTGTGATACAAACCTTATTAAAACATATAGGCCTATGGGCTAGGCTACATGAGGTGTGATACAAACCTTATTAAAACATATAGGCCTATGGGCTAGGCTACATGAGGTGTGATACAAACCTTATTAATACATATAGGCCTATGGGCTAGGCTACATGAGGTGTGATACAAACCTTATTAATACATATAGGCCTATGGGCTAGGCTACATGAGGTGTGATACAAACCTTATTAAAACATATAGGCCTATGGGATAGGCTACATGAGGTGTGATACAAACCTTATTAAAACATATAGGCCTATGGGCTAGGCTACATGAGGTGTGATACAAACCTTATTAAAACATATAGGCCTATGGGCTAGGCTACATGAGGTGTGATACAAACCTTATTAAAACATATAGGCCTATGGGCTAGGCTACATGAGGTGTGATACAAACCTTATTAAAACATATAGGCCTATGGGCTAGGCTACATGAGGTGTGATACAAACCTTATTAAAACATATAGGCCTATGGGCTAGGCTACATGAGGTGTGATACAAACCTTATTAAAACATATAGGCCTATGGGCTAGGCTACATGAGGTGTGATACAAACCTTATTAAAACATATAGGTCTATGGGCTAGGCTACATGAGGTGTGATACAAACCTTATTAAAACATATAGGCCTATGGGCTAGGCTACATGAGGTGTGATACAAACCTTATTAAAACATATAGGTCTATGGGCTAGGCTACATGAGGTGTGATACAAACCTTATTAAAACATATAGGCCTATGGGCTAGGCTACATGAGGTGTGATACAAACCTTATTAAAACATATAGGCCTATGGGCTAGGCTACATGAGGTGTGATACAAACCTTATTAAAACATATAGGCCTATGGGCTAGGCTACATGAGGTGTGATACAAACCTTATTAAAACATATAGGCCTATGGGCTAGGCTACATGAGGTGTGATACAAACCTTATTAAAACATATAGGCCTATGGGCTAGGCTACATGAGGTGTGATACAAACCTTATTAAAACATATAGGCCTATGGGCTAGGCTACATGAGGTGTGATACAAACCTTATTAAAACATATAGGCCTATGGGCTAGGCTACATGAGGTGTGATACAAACCTTATTAATACATATAGGCCTATGGGCTAGGCTACATGAGGTGTGATACAAACCTTATTAAAACATATAGGCCTATGGGCTAGGCTACATGAGGTGTGATACAAACCTTATTAATACATATAGGCCTATGGGCTAGGCTACATGAGGTGTGATACAAACCTTATTAATACATATAGGCCTATGGGCTAGGCTACATGAGGTGTGATACTAACCTTATTAAAACATATAGGTCTATGGGCTAGGCTACATGAGGTGTGATACAAACCTTATTAAAACATATAGGCCTATGGGCTAGGCTACATGAGGTGTGATACAAACCTTATTAATACATATAGGCCTATGGGCTAGGCTACATGAGGAGAGCAGACAATGGGAGCCAGAAGAGGACTGGCCACCCCTCATAGCCTGGTTCCTCTCTAGGTTTCTTCCTAGGTTTTGGCCTTTCTAGGGAGTTTTTCCTAGCCACCGTGCTTCTACACCTGCATTCTAGCTGTTTGGGGTTTTAGGCTGGGTTTCTGTACAGCACTTCGAGATATTATCTGATGTACGAAGGGCTATATAAAATAAAATTGATTGATTGATTGATACAAACCTTATTAATACATATAGGCCTATGGGGTAGGCTACATGAGGTGTGATACAAACCTTATTAAAACATATAGGCCTATGGGCTAGGCTACATGAGGTGTGATACAAACCTTATTAATACATATAGGCCTATGGGCTAGGCTACATGAGGTGTGATACAAACCTTATTAAAACATATAGGCCTATGGGCTAGGCTACATGAGGTGTGATACAAACCTTATTAAAACATATAGGCCTATGGGCTAGGCTACATGAGGTGTGATACAAACCTTATTAAAACATATAGGCCTATGGGCTAGGCTACATGAGGTGTGATACAAACCTTATTAAAACATATAGGCCTATGGGCTAGGCTACATGAGGTGTGATACAAACCTTATTAATACATATAGGCCTATGGGCTAGGCTACATGAGGTGTGATACAAACCTTATTAATACATATAGGCCTATGGGCTAGGCTACATGAGGTGTGATACAAACCTTATTAAAACATATAGGCCTATGGGATAGGCTACATGAGGTGTGATACAAACCTTATTAAAACATATAGGCCTATGGGCTAGGCTACATGAGGTGTGATACAAACCTTATTAAAACATATAGGCCTATGGGCTAGGCTACATGAGGTGTGATACAAACCTTATTAAAACATATAGGCCTATGGGCTAGGCTACATGAGGTGTGATACAAACCTTATTAAAACATATAGGCCTATGGGCTAGGCTACATGAGGTGTGATACAAACCTTATTAAAACATATAGGCCTATGGGCTAGGCTACATGAGGTGTGATACAAACCTTATTAAAACATATAGGCCTATGGGCTAGGCTACATGAGGTGTGATACAAACCTTATTAAAACATATAGGCCTATGGGCTAGGCTACATGAGGTGTGATACAAACCTTATTAAAACATATAGGCCTATGGGCTAGGCTACATGAGGTGTGATACAAACCTTATTAAAACATATAGGTCTATGGGCTAGGCTACATGAGGTGTGATACAAACCTTATTAAAACATATAGGCCTATGGGCTAGGCTACATGAGGTGTGATACAAACCTTATTAAAACATATAGGCCTATGGGCTAGGCTACATGAGGTGTGATACAAACCTTATTAAAACATATAGGCCTATGGGCTAGGCTACATGAGGTGTGATACAAACCTTATTAAAACATATAGGCCTATGGGCTAGGCTACATGAGGTGTGATACAAACCTTATTAAAACATATAGGCCTATGGGCTAGGCTACATGAGGTGTGATACAAACCTTATTAAAACATATAGGCCTATGGGCTAGGCTACATGAGGTGTGATACAAACCTTATTAAAACATATAGGCCTATGGGCTAGGCTACATGAGGTGTGATACAAACCTTATTAATACATATAGGCCTATGGGCTAGGCTACATGAGGTGTGATACAAACCTTATTAAAACATATAGGCCTATGGGCTAGGCTACATGAGGTGTGATACAAACCTTATTAATACATATAGGCCTATGGGCTAGGCTACATGAGGTGTGATACAAACCTTATTAATACATATAGGCCTATGGGCTAGGCTACATGAGGTGTGATACTAACCTTATTAAAACATATAGGTCTATGGGCTAGGCTACATGAGGTGTGATACAAACCTTATTAAAACATATAGGCCTATGGGCTAGGCTACATGAGGTGTGATACTAACCTTATTAAAACATATAGGTCTATGGGCTAGGCTACATGAGGTGTGATACAAACCTTATTAAAACATATAGGTCTATGGGCTAGGCTACATGAGGTGTGATACAAACCTTATTAAAACATATAGGTCTATGGGCTAGGCTACATGAGGTGTGATACAAACCTTATTAAAACATATAGGCCTATGGGCTAGGCTACATGAGGTGTGATACAAACCTTATTAAAACATATAGGCCTATGGGCTAGGCTACATGAGGTGTGATACAAACCTTATTAAAACATATAGGTCTATGGGCTAGGCTACATGAGGTGTGATACAAACCTTATTAAAACATATAGGTCTATGGGCTAGGCTACATGAGGTGTGATACAAACCTTATTAAAACATATAGGTCTATGGGCTAGGCTACATGAGGTGTGATACAAACCTTATTAAAACATATAGGTCTATGGGCTAGGCTACATGAGGTGTGATACAAACCTTATTAAAACATATAGGTCTATGGGCTAGGCTACATGAGGTGTGATACAAACCTTATTAAAACATATAGGCCTATGGGCTAGGCTACATGAGGTGTGATACAAACCTTATTAAAACATATAGGCCTATGGGCTAGGCTACATGAGGTGTGATACAAACCTTATTAAAACATATAGGTCTATGGGCTAGGCTACATGAGGTGTGATACAAACCTTATTAAAACATATAGGCCTATGGGCTAGGCTACATGAGGTGTGATACAAACCTTATTAAAACATATAGGCCTATGGGCTAGGCTACATGAGGTGTGATACAAACCTTATTAAAACATATAGGCCTATGGGCTAGGCTACATGAGGTGTGATACAAACCTTATTAAAACATATAGGTCTATGGGCTAGGCTACATGAGGTGTGATACAAACCTTATTAAAACATATAGGCCTATGGGCTAGGCTACATGAGGTGTGATACAAACCTTATTAAAACATATAGGCCTATGGGCTAGGCTACATGAGGTGTGTGAATATGATTAGAAAAGATGCAAAAAAGGCATTGTTTGTTATGCTGGGCATCATTCACAAGTGATAATATATAATTCACAAGTGATAGGCTAATATTGTTACCCATCAAACTATTCTTGATTTAATCTTCTCTTTACATATGCTAAATTATATATATGTGATATTTGTATTGATTTAGAATGGACCATTATCATGCACCTGCATCGAAACAGGGGCAGCAGAAAAAATGCATGGAGGACACTTTTCCCCGTGGTTTATTTTCATGCCAGCCAGGTAGGCTATACTCCTGTTGTAGTATAATCAATGTTAGGAAAGTTGAGAAATAAATATAATAGTATTAGCCTATAGAAAGCTTATTCTGCTATTTTTAGTAGAGGCCATCACTCTGTTTTCTTGCGGAATTACATAGCCTATTGAAATGTTGCACAACATGAGCTCATGGGCTCTCATGAAGTGTTTGATTAGATTTTCAAATACATTTGCATTGATGTCAGAGTGATTAGAGGGACAATAGGGTGCTGAGTACCAGGCAGTTAGGCAGTTTGGTAGGCTACTAATGACCATCAGCAACATCAGCGCTTGGAGAAGCCTAATTACCATGACTGAACAGTCATGTGGAATTTGACTGCCTCCATGACTCGTGACCACCGGTGTGGAGGTAATACGGTCACCGCGACAGCCCTAGCTGAGATAATCTTCAATTTTGATTATTCCTAACACTGTCTATAACTTCTGTCTCGTTCAACTAAGAGCCTGTTATTGGTCCCATTGGCCCCATGGTTGAGCAGTATTTGGGATTCCCTATTGCGAGTTACTGTAGTCTTCCTACAATATCTGTTTTTCACCCAAAGCATCTAAACGTGGAAACGTTTCTATTCTGGGACTAAGCTGCTCGGAGCATATGGCATGTAGCTGTATGTGCGTGTGGGTGTGTACGACGTGTCTGTGTGTGTGACATACTCTACCGGTCAAAAGTTTTAGAACACCCGCTCATTCAAGGGTTTTTCTTTATTTTGACTATTTTCTACATTGTAGAATAATAGTGAAGACATCAGAACAATGAAATAACACATATGGAATTATGTAGTAACCAAAAAAGTGTTAAACAAATCAAAATGTTGTTTTGATTTGAGATTCTTCAAATAGCTTCCCTTTGTCTTGATGATCGCTTTGCACACTCATGGCATTCATTTGTGGAATTTCTTTCCTTCTTAATGCGTTTGAGCCATTCCGTTGTGTTGTGACAAGTTAGGGGGAGGTATACAGAAGATAGACCTATTTGGTAAAAGACAAAGCCCATATTATGGAAAGAAAATCTCAAATAACCAAAGAGAAACAACAGTCCATCATTACTTGAAGACATGAAGGTCAGTAAATCAGGAACATTTCAAGAACTTAGAACATTTCTTCAAGTGCAGTCACAAAAACCATCAAGCGCTATGATGAAACTATATCTCATGAGGACCGCCACAGGAATGGAAGACCCAGAGTTCCCTCTGCTGCAGAGGATAAGTTCATAAGAGTCACCAGCCTCAGAAATTGCCGCCCAAATAAATGTTCCACATAGTTCAAGTAACAGACACATCTCAACATCAACTGTTCAGGCCTTCATGGTTGAATTGCTGCAAATAAACCACGACTAAAGGACACCAATAAGAAGACACTTGCATGGGCCAAGAAACACAAGCAATGAACATCTCCAAATCTGAGATTTTTGGTTACAACTTCCGTGTCTTTGTGAGACGGTGTAGGTGAACGGATGATCTCCACATGTGTATTTCCCACCGTAAAGCATGGAGGAGGAGGTGTTATGGTGTGGGGGTGCTTTGCTGGTGACACTGTCTGTGATTTGTTTAGAATTCAAGGCACACTTAACCAGCATGGCTACAACATCATTATGCAGTGATATGCCATCCCATCTGGTTTGGGCTTAGTGGGAATATTTGTTTTTCAACAGGACAATGACCCAACACACCTCCAGGCTGTTTAAGGGCTATTTCAGTGAAGGAAAAGCATCCAACAAGTGCTCACCATATGTGGGAACTCCTTCAAGACTGTTGGAAAAGCATTCCAGGTGAAGCTGGTTGAGAGAATGCCAAGTGTGTGCAAGCTGTCATCAAGGCTGGCTATTTTTATTTTTATTTTTTTATTTTTTTTATTTTTTTTTTTATTATTTTTTTTTTTTTTTTGGGGGTGGATCAGCTTAATATTGCGGAAAGAATGTTGCTTCCAATGTAATTGTCTGCATCATTTCCAATCCCCCATATTTTTTGGGGTAAATATATATATCCATTCACGTATGCATACATATACACATATATACATACACATACCTACATAGACATACATACTTTTTTTAAAGAGTATACCTTTATTATTATTCCCCGCAAACCCTACCACCGATCCCCCAATTGGAGTAAACTGATAAACATTTCTGTTTTTACCTTCAATTTATACATCTTATACACATTTTACAGACACAGTCTACTTTATAATAGTTCTCTCTTGTTTGTTCTTAGTCCTTCCTCTATTTCTGTTGTCCATCCAGTTTGATTTCCACTTGTAACTGTGCTATTTCACAATAGCTCCGCACCTATACACATTTCACAGATCCCGTATGCCCTACATTGTTTATCTTGTTATTAGTCCCACCCTTCAGCTCCACTCAACCTTTCCCATCTATCTTCCAACATCATCCATTTCGGATTTTTATTTGCCATATATTTTTCAACTGTGCTGTGATGCTTCACAAAAGATTTGAATCTTCCTATTCTCATAGCTTCCACGGATTGTAAATTAAAAATAAACATTTTTGCTAAAATAATTATTATATTATTGACTATGGCTTTTCAAATCCCCCAGTATTGCTATCTGTAGCGTTAGTTCTACGCAAATGTTGCAATTCTTCAACCATTCCTGGACCTGTGACCAAAAACGAGCTACATGTAGGCTGGCTATTTGACAAATGTCAAATCTCAAATACTTACTTATTTGGTTACTACATGATTCCATGTGTTATTTCATAGTTTTGATGGCTTCACTATTATTCTACAATATGGAAAATAGTAAAAATAAAGAAAAACCATTGAATGAGTAGGTGTTCTACAGTAGTGTACGTTAACCCTGTGTTTATGCCAGATTATGAGATGTTAATTTAATTATGACAATAATCCTGACACAGGTTATTTGACCCCAAGATCTATCAATCCGACACTGTAATCTATGGGCTGTGGTACATACCCTATGGGCCTACTGTACACTATGGGACTACTGTACACTTTGGGTCTACTGTACACTATGGGCCTACTGTACACTGTGGGCCTACTGTACACTTTGGGCCTACTGTACACTATGGGCCTATTGTACTCTATGGGCCTACTGTACACTATGGGCCTACTGTACACTATGGGCCTACTGTATATGGGCCTACTATACACTATGGGTCTACTGTACTCTATGGGCCTACTGTACACTTTGGGTCTACTGTACACTATTGGCCTACTGTACTCTTTGGGCCTACTTCTCCTTTCCCTCCCTGTGTGTGTGTGTGTGTGTGTGTGTGTGTGTGTGTGTGTGTGTGTGTGTGTGTGTGTGTGTGTGTGTGTGTGTGTGTGTGTGTGTGTGTGTGTGTGTGTGTGTGTGTGCGTGTGCGTGTGTGTGTGTGTGCGCGTGCCTGTGTATAGTGAGTCTATTAATAACTCTGCTGCTCCTCACGTGAGACAGAAGGAAAACAAACTAATGAGCACTCAGCCCTATAAAAAGATTAGAGCTTCTGTTGGGTTACTAGAGGTGGGAATGTGTTGCATGTGTGCCTGTGCAGCCAGGTCACCCGTGATACAAGTCAGTATTCAACGTCCATCCATGCCTGAGGACGTCAGGAGATGGCGTGGATTCCGGCCGCTAGGGGCAAACGTGAGCGCTGTTACTTTCGGGTAGGTTCCAGGTTTGCTAGGGCATTGTGGACAGGGATGGCGAATGGCTCTAAGCATCTGGTTCCAAAGGTTGTATGTTCAAATCCAGCAATTGATATTTTTGTTTTAAGCCTATCAAAAACCTTAACTCCTATCTTAAGTTAATGCCTAACCTTAGAATTCACAGTTAATGCCTAAACTTAACCTTGGAATGATACAGAGAAGTAAGCGAACACTTAAAAATTTTACTCTCACGGCTACTACCCCTCTCCGGCGCTCGACATTGCCAGTTTATTCATTATTACACACACCTGCCACCATTGTTACACCCACCTGCGCTTCATGAGACTCACCTGGACTCCATCACCTTCCTGATTACCGCCCCTATATCTGTCACTCCCTTTGGTTCTTTCCCCAGGCGTAATTGATTCTGTTCTCGTGTTATATGTCTGTACGCTACCCGTGTTTCTTGTCTTATTCCATGTTTCATTTATAATTAAATTCCCTCCCTGTACTTGCTTCCCGACTCCCAGCGTACTTGTTACAGAATAACGCCTCACCAAAGGGAAGCAACAGGGATTTTATTTTTGTTTTTTTACTGGCTCATCAGTCTCACACGCCTCAGCCGGATCATCAGGTTCCCAAGGCTCTACAGGTTCCCAAGGCTCTACAGGTTCCCAAGGCTCGTCAGGCTCACATGCCTCAGCTGACTCTACAGGTTCCCATGCCTCAGCTGACTCTACAGGTTCCCATTCCTCAACTGACTCTACAGGTTCCCATTCCTCAACTGACTCTACAGGTTCCCATGCCTCAACTGACTCTACAGGTTTCCGCGCCTCAGCTGGCTCTACAGGTTCCCAAGGCTCTACAGGTTCCCAAGGCTCTACAGGTTCCCAAGGCTCGTCAGGCTCACATGCCTCAGCTGACTCTACAGGTCCCCATGCCTCAGCTGGCTCTACAGGTTCCCATGCCTCAGCTGGCTCTACAGGTCCCCATGCCTCAGCTGACTCTACAGGTTCCCATGCCTCAGCTGGCTCTACAGGTTCCCATGCCTCAGCTGACTCTACAGGTTCCCATGCCTCAGCTGGCTCTACAGGTTCCCAAGGCTACAGGTTCCCAAGGCTCTACAGGTTCCCAAGGCTCGTCAGGCTCACATGCCTCAGCTGACTCTACATGTCCCCATGCCTCAGCTGACTCTACAGGTTCCCATGCCTCAGCTGGCTCTACAGGTTCCCATGCCTCAGCTGACTCTACAGGTTCCCATGCCTCAGCTGACTCTACAGGTTCCCGTTCCTAAGCTGGCTCTACAGGTTCCCATGCCTCAACTGACTCTACAGGTTCCCATGCCTCAGCTGACTCTACAGGTTCCCATGCCTCAGCTGGCTCTACAGGTTCCCGTTCCTAAGCTGGCTCTACAGGTTCCCATGCCTCAACTGACTCTACAGGTTCCCATGCCTCAGCTGGCTCTACAGGTTCCCATGCCTCAGCTGGCTCTACAGGTTCCCATGCCTCAGCTGACTCTACAGGTTCCCATGCCTCAGCTGACTCTACAGGTTCCCATGCCTCAACTGACTCTACAGGTTCCCATGCCTCAGCTGACTCTACAGGTTCCCATGCCTCAGCTGACTCTACAGGTTCCCACGCCTCAGCTGACTCTACAGGTTCCCACGCCTCAGCTGACTCTACAGGTTCCCACGCCTCAGCTGACTCTACAGGTTCCCACGCCTCAGCTGACTCTACAGGTTCCCACGCCTCAGCTGACTCTACAGGTTCCCACGCCTCAGCTGACTCTACAGGTTCCCACGCCTCAGCTGACTCTACAGGTTCCCACGCCTCAGCTGACTCTACAGGTTCCCACGCCTCAGCTGACTCTACAGGTTCCCACGCCTCAGCTGACTCTACAGGTTCCCACGCCTCAGCTGACTCTACAGGTTCCCATGCCTCAGCTGACTCTACAGGTTCCCATGCCTCAACTGGCTCTACAGGTTCCCATGCCTCAGCTGACTCTACAGGTTCCCATTCCTAAGCTGGCTCTACAGGTTCCCATTCCTCAGCTGACTCTACAGGTTCCCATGCCTCAGCTGACTCTACAGGTTCCCATTCCTAAGCTGGCTCTACAGGTTCCCATGCCTCAGCTGACTCTACAGGTTCCCATGCCTCAGCTGGCTCTACAGGTTCCCATGCCTCAGCTGGCTCTACAGGTTCCCATGCCTCAGCTGACTCTACAGGTTCCCATGCCTCAACTGACTCTACAGGTTCCCATGCCTCAGCTGAGCGACCGGCCTGGTCCTCGGCCCCTCTGGTCAGCGTTCTGCGGCTGGAGCCGCGCGTCAGGGAGGGGGTGCTGTCAGTTCCCCTCTCCTGCGCTTCGATATCACCAGTTTTTCATTATTACCCACATTTGCCATCATCGTTACGGTCACCTGCGCTTCATGAGACTCACCTGGACTCTATTACCTCTCCTATATCTGTCACTCCCTTAGTGTTTTTTCACCAGCGTAATTGATTCTGTTCCTGTGTTATGTCTGTACGCTACTTGTGTTTCTTGTTTTGTTTGATTTCATATTAAACTCACTCCCTGTACTTGCTTCCCGACTCCATGTACTCGTTACATTGACGTTTGGAACGGCTTCGAAATTTGACATTTGAGAAACATGGATGAACGTCTAATTCTGACGTTAGACTGTGAGAGCTTTTTAAACTGTGAGTGTTTGTGCGCCTGTGAATGTGTAAATGCTTGCGTGGTTTCACCTGCACAGGAGGCCTCTGCACCTGTGTGTGTGTGTGTGTGTGTGTGTGTGTGTGTGTATGTTAAGCCGGTTTTAACCTGTGACCGGTTTTAATCTCAGTCCCATCACCCAAGCCAGATGATATCTCCATTTAGATGTTTTGTCTTTAAACTGTAGCTCCTCGTTAAATATCCATACATCTCAGCATCATGTTTGCAATAAACACAGGAGTCTGCTCCATGCCACTCTCCTCTCCTGGCCCAGCCTTACCAGCACATTACAATAACTCCAGCTGAAATTAAATGTTCTGTAATGGACGCTGAATGACAAATTGTGCAATTATCCAGGAACTGAGGGAGGGGAGCACAACTCTGCATGCTAGGCTAGTCAACTTCTCCACATCCCCACACCTCCTCCCATTGCTCAGCGCACAGGAGGGAGAGACAGGAAATAGCCAAGACACGCATTCTATTATCACTCAGCTATATGTAGAGCAGGGTCCCCCGAAAGGGTTCCACGACAGGGTTTCCCAACTTTTCTGAGCAATTGTAAAAAATATATTCATTGTTGGACATAAAATACTGTTCAAACACCAGGAAATCAGCTCCAATTGGTCTTAATTTTGGAAATCTGTTCGCAAGTGTTCCCACTCATAATAGAGACTTGATCGTATAGAAATGCAAGGTTTGAAATTATGTTTAAGCCAAATATATCTGTTTGGGCTTCGTCCGGTCAATCTGCATTCTACAAATAATTTTTTATTATGCCGCCCCCCCCCCCCCGACCATCCTGCAAGAGAAAATCGACACGCGGTTAAATCTAGTTGATGATCCCTGACGTAAAGACAGCCCGCTAACGTCTCGGCAGAACCCGTTTTATGTCCAACACCTGTTCCTCCTGTAGGTTTATTACCACGTGTGGAGGGGACGTACGTGCTTCGTGAGACGACATGCCTAACCCTCTACATGCCTAACCCTCTACATGCTTAACTCTCTACATGCCTAACCCTCTACATGCCTAACCCTCTACATGCCTAACCCTCTACATGCCTAACCCTCTACATGCCTAACCCTCTACATGCCTAACCCTCTACATGCCTAACCCTCTACATGCCTAACCCTCTGTCTGTCAGCTAAACATACCACTGGCTCTGATAAGGAGAGAGGGAGGAGAGGGAGGAGAGGGGAGGAGAGGGAGGAGAGAGGGATGGAGGAGAGAGGAGGAGAGAGGGAGGAGAGGGAGGAGAGAGGAGGAGAGAGGAAGGAGACAGGGAGGAGAAAGGAGGAGAGGGTGGAGAGAGGAGGAGAGGGAGGAGAGGGGGGAGAGAGGAGGAGAGAGGGAGGAGAGGGAGGAGAGAGGAGGCCGTTCTGCACACAGGGACATGGCTGGGGCCAACACAACCTGTATGATTATTTTTCATAACATGCTCTATCTCTGTAATCCAAAGTGTGGTAGTGTGGTAGAACCTTGGTTAAATCAAGCCTAGCTGCTGGTGGTGACATACACTGTACTGTACATGAAACACAAAGACTTAGTATGTATTGTCCTGAGCCATATAGCACTTCCTGTGTGCACATAGTCTATTCTCACTAATCTCTAATCATCTCAATTTGTATTGCTTTCAAACGTCCCTCCTGTTCAGCTGAATGGCGGGGAGTCTTCCTATTCTGTGTGTGGAGAGAAACAGGGATTTAGGAGAGTCTGTGTCTGGTACCATAGGGCCCGATTCCGTCTCGGGAAATGTACGCCTTTCCTACGCACTTCTCAGTAGTTAGTATTCAGACTTAAATTACAGTTGATTCGGAAAGTATTCAGAACCCTTGATTTTTTCCACATTTTATAATGTTACAGCCTTATTCTAAAATGGATTCAATAAAAAAAAATCCTCATCAATCTACACACAATACCCCATAATGACAAAGCAAAAACAGGGTTTTAGAAAAGTTTGCCTATCTATTACAAATAAAAAACAGAAATACCTTATTCATATAAATATTCAGACCCTTTGTTATGAGACTTGAGCGCAGGTGCATCCTGTTTCCTTTGATCATCCGTGAGATGTTTCTACAACTTGATCAGAGTCCACCTGTGGTAAATTTAATTGATTGGACATGATTTGGTAAGCTAGACACCTGTCTATATAAGGTCCCACAGTTGACAGTGCATGTCAGAGAAAAAACCAAGCCATGACATCGAAGGAATTGTCCATAGAGCTCCGAGACAGGATTGTGATGAGGCACAGATCTGGGGAAGCGTTCCACAAAAATTCTGCAGCATTGAAGGTCCCCAAGAACACAGTGGCTTCCCTCATTCTTAAACGGAAGAAGTTTGGAACCACCAAGATTCTTCCTAGAGCTGGCCGCTCAGCCAAACTGAGCAATCGGGGGAGAAGTGCCTTGGTCAGGGAGGTAACCAAGAACCTGATGGTCAACCTGACAGATCTCCAGAGTTCCTCAGTGGAGATGGTAGAACCTTCTAGAAGGACAACCATCTCTACAGCACTCCACCAATCAGGCCTTTATGGTAAAGTGGCCAGACGAAAGCGACTCCTCAGTAAAAGGCACATGGCAGCCCGCTTGGAGTTTGCCAAAAGGACTCTCAGACCATGAGAAACAAGATTATCTGGTCTGATGAAACCAAGATTGAACTCTTTGGCCTGAATGCCAAGCGTCACATCTGAGGGAAACCTGGCACCATCCCTACGGTGAAGCATGGTGGTGGCAGCATCATGCTGTGGCAATGTTTTTCAGTGACAGGGACTGGGAGACTAGTCAGGCTTGAGGCAAAGATGAACGGATCAAAGTACAGCGAGATCCTTGATGAAAACCTGCTCCAGAGCGCTCAGTACCACAGACTGGGGGCGAAGGGTCACCTTCCAACAGGATAACGACCATAAACACACAGCCAAAACAACGCAGGAGTGGCTTCGGGACAAGTCTCTGAATGTCCTTGAGTGGCCCAGCCAGAGCCCGGATTTGAACCCGATCGAACATCTCTGGAGAGACCTGAAAATAGCTGTATAGCGACGCTCCCCATCCAACCTGACAGAGCTTGAGATGATCTGCAGAGAAGAATGAGAGAAACTCTCCAAATACAGGTGTGCCAAGCTTGTATTGTCATACCCAAGAAGACTCTAGGCTGTAATCGTTGCCAAAGGTACTTCAACAAAGTACTGAGTAAAGGTTCTGAATACTTATGTAAATAAGGTAGTTCCGTTTTTTTTTTGTATATATACAGTACATTTGCAAACATTTCTAAAAACCTGTTTTTGCTTTGTCATTATGGGGATTGAATGTTTGTTTGAATGTATGTAGATTAAAAAGGGATTAAAAATATATATATTTTAGAATAAGACTGTAACGTAACAAAATGTGGAAAAATAGTTTTAATTCAATAGGGTTTTCAGTATATTTAGCTAAATCCATTGCTTTGAATTTGGTGTACACTAAATGTTTTTTTCTCTACAGACTCACTGGTAGGTAGAATGGTTTGGAATATTAGGGATCAATGAAAGACTGTAAATACCCGTATTTTCGTCTCCTTTTCAGCACCAATGGCAGATTAGGGTAAGGAAAGTACACCATATATACAAAAGTATGTGGACACTCCTTCAAATTACTGCATTCGGCTATGTCAGCCACACCCGTAGCTGACAAGTGTATACAATTGAGCACACAGCCTTGCAATCTCCATAGACATACATTGGCAGTAGAAAGACCTTACTGAAGAGCTCAGTGAATTTGAACCTGGCACTGTCATAGGATGCCACCTTTCCAACAAGTCAGTTTGTCACATGTTTTCCCTGCTAGAGCTGCCCTGGTCAACTGTAAGTTTTGATATTGTGAAGTGGAAAAGTCTAGTAGCAACAACGGCACAGCCGCTACGTGGTAGGCCACACAAACTCACATAACGGGACCGCTGAAGCTTGTAGCGTGTAAAAATAATCTGTCATCGTTTGCAACACTCACTACCGAGTTCCAAACTGCCTATGGAAGCAACGTCCACACAATAACTGTTTGTCGGGAGGTTAATGAAATTACTTTCAATGGCCGAGCAACCTAAGATCACCATGTGCAATTCCAAGCGCAGGCTGGATTGGTGTAAAGCTTACCGCCAGTGAACTCTGAAGAAGTGGAAATGCTTTCTCTGGAGTGATGAATCACGCTTCACCATCAGGCAGCCCTACGGACGAATCTGGGTTTGGTGGATGCCCGAATGCATAGTGCCAACTGTAAAGTTTGGTGGAGGAGGAATAATGGTCTGGGGCTTTTTTTCATGGTTCGGGCAAGGCCCCTTAGTTCCAGTGAAGGGAAATCTTAACGCTACAGCATACAATGACATTCTAGACGATTCTGTGATTCTGTGCTTCCAACTTTGTGGCAACAGTTTGGGGAAGGCCCTTTCCTGTTTCAGCATGACAATGCCCCCATGCACAAACCGAGGTCCATACAGAAATGGTTTGTTGAGATCGGTGTGTAAGAGCTTGACTGGCCTTCACAGAGCCCTGACCTCAACCCCATCGAACACCTTTGGGTTGAATTGGAATGCCGACAGTGAGCCAGGCCTAATCGCCCAACATCAGTGCCCGACCTCACTAATGCTCTTGTGGCCGAATGTTACAACATCTAGTGGAAAGCCTTTGCAGAAAAGTGGAGGCTGTTATAGCAGCAAAGGGTGGACTACCTCCATGTTAATGTCCATTATTTTGGAATGAGGTGTTTTCTGAGCAGGTGTCCACATACTTCTGTTCATGTAGTGTATTTCTGAATAATAAGCAAAACTGGTTTGGAGAGCCTTTACAACCAAATACAGTATATCGGTTAATCAAAACTGGTTTGGAGAGCCTTTACACACCAAATACAGTATATCGGTTAATCAAAACTGGTTTGGAGAGCCTTTACACACCAAATACAGTATATCGGTTAATCAAAAATACAGTGGTTTGATTCATCCTGAAAGTTGCCATTCTCAATTGTTCAAACCATGAAATATTGGAAGGTTAGAAAAGTGTCGAATAGGGTTGACCAGTATTCCTATGAATGCACCGTAATAATCCCTTGATGGCAATGGTTCAGCCGTGGTGAACTGTGCGCAAGGCACCAGGTTTAGACTGCTATGTATGGTCTGCGTTCCATAATGATTCAAATAGGTTACATGTTTCAAAGCATTTCACAACTTCAAATCAAATGTAATTGTCACATACACATGTTTAGCAGATGTTATTGCGGGTGTAGCGAAATGCTTGTGTTTCTAGCTTCAACAGTGCAGTAGTATATTAACAAATCACAACTATACACACAATACACACAACCTAAAAGATTAAAAATGGAATTAAGGAATATATAAATATTAGGGTGAGCAATGTCGGAGTGGCATAGACTAAAATACAGTAGAATAGAATACAGTATATACATATGAGATGAGTAAAGCAAAAATATGCAAACATTACTAAGTGACTAGTATGTATGATGGTATAACTGACGGTTCACCAGGAGAATGTAGTGGCTAATATTTAACACGATGCAAATTGTACAAAATACAGTGGGCATATAATTGAAACATTCTAGAAATCATAAATCAAGTCGGTAGGTTTGGCGCTGTACTGTCATTTGTGCATGGCTACAGAAGCCAATAGCTATGGTCTCCACATTTCATATCTGCAAGTTATAAAGCCAGCATTTCATAAACTTCACTGTGGAAAAGGTGAAATGTAGATTTGCTTCAGTTTGCTGCCATGTGAGGGGTTTCACATTTGTCTCCAGCAATCATAAGTTATAATGGAAATAAAAGAATTGTCGTTTATATTTACAATCGCCTGATACAAACGGCTAACTCTTTTATCTAGCTTTTCCCTTTATCAATGGCTCTTATCAAGTTGTAAATGACAGTGCATGGAGAATGGTGACATTTCTATCGGGAAAAAAAGAAAATAGAGGTTCCACTTGGAACCGTCAGGTTGCTCCACCTTATTCATTGTTTCATCGCGGGTATGAGGGAATTCATTTAAGGTCAGAATACGGAGTATCTGTAGACACACCTCCTCCATACCTTCATTTCTTTGATCTCCAGCAAAACGAATAGCGGGTGAATAGCATGCTATTCTCATGCTTAAATTCAAGGTCAGAATTTGCGTAGAGAGAGAAAGGTGCATAAAAGGGGAATTATGTTCCATTTATACTTAATTAACTCGGGTTGGACTTCCCCCATAGAGAATAGCAGGGTTAGGCAGGAAACAGAGGTAGTCGACTAGACCACTTTGGATTCATTGACAGCTGTATTGGAAAGAGAATGGCAGCGGGGTGTGAGGGAGAGGTGGCTCCACAGAGCCAGTAAAAATAGTCTATCCTGATAAAGACAATGATATTCATAGAAAAAGGTTGGTCCATTATGACTTTCTAAATGAAAAGTACATTTGGGGGAAATAGGCTGATGGTTCACTAGCTAGAGGTGGCAATAGAAATGATGTGACTGAGAGAGTTGACAGTAATTCCAGTCATCTGATGTAATGCTGTAAAAACAACATTTAAAGATGGACTATCCAGAAAGCGCTCCGCCATTTCCTGGTTGCTAAAATTATAATATTTCAGTGTAGGTGACAAAAGAAGCAAGTATAGTGTATAGCAGTGTTTCCCAACCATGGTCCTCCAGTACGCCCAACAGTACACATTTTTATTGTAACCCTTGACAAGCACACCTGATTCAACTTGTCAACTAGTCATCAAGCCCTCACTGAGTTGAACGAGGTGAGTTTGTCCAGGGCTACGGTTGGGAAACGGTGGTGTAATCATTGGACCATCTAAACCAAAAATATTGTATTTTCAGCTGTTTAAAGCTGATGTACAAAACGGATAGTAAAAGACACAAAAAACAAAACTTAAGCACGGGGAGCATAGAAATAGCACACATAGAACAGATCTAAAGCTTCTTAGACTTCCTTTCAATGAGATTGACTGATCTATAACTTAAATTTCTATGTGAATTTGGTCCGGTCACCCAAAATGTGACATGTTGCTGCTTTAGGTAGACTTACGATAGAGGCTGTGAGTGCATGTAATTCTAAAGTCATCGATTTACATCAACACTGTTCACGTTGAACTGTCCACGTCATCTAGTGAATTGAAAACTAACAACGTATTTTCTCCTTTCCTGTTATCTGTTATCTGCCCCCTGGTTACTGACCTGTGAAAACCTCTATAGGTGAGTACAATACATATATCTTGTCACGGCACTGCCCAATGACTGACACTGTCAAGGATGTGTGTGTTGAAATAAAACTAAATGTAGTGTGTGTGTGTGTGTGTGTGTGTGTGTGTGTGTGTGTGTGTGTGTGTGTGTGTGTGTGTGTGTGTGTGTGTGTGTGTGTGTGTGTGTGTGTGTGTGTGTGTGTGTGTGTGTGTGTGTGTGTGTGTGTGTGTGTGTGTGTGTGTGTGTGTGTAAAGTGAGAGACAAAGTACCCCAGCAGTCCAGAGGAGAATGAAGAACAGTTAGAAAGCTGTGGGCATAATGCAATAACTCCTCTCTCTCTCTCTCTCTCTCTCTCTCTCTCTCTCTCTCTCTCTCTCTCTCTCTCTCTCTCTCTCTCTCTCTCTCTCTCTCTCTCTCTCTCTGTCTCTGTCTCTGTCTCTGTCTCTCTCTTTCTCTCTCTGTCTCTTTCTCTCTGTCTCTTTCTCTCTCTGTCTCTTTCTCTCTGTCTCTTTCTCTCTCTGTCTCTCTTTCTTTCTCTCCGTCTCTTTCTCTCTCTCTCCCTGTCTCTCTTTCTTTGTCTCTGTCTCTCTCTGTCTCTTTCTCTCCGTCTCTTTCTCTCTCTCTCTGTCTCTCTTTCTTTGTCTCTGTCTCTCTCTGTCTCTTTCTCTCTGTCTCTTTCTCTTTCTTTGTCTCTCTCTGTATTTCTCTCTCTCTCCCCTCTATCTCTCTGTGTGTCTCTATCACTCTCTCTCTCTCTGTGTCTCTCTTTCTCTCTCTCTCTCTCTGTCTCGCTTCTCTCTCTCTTTCTCTCTCTCCTTCTCGCCTCTCTCTCTCTCCATTCTGCTCTTTGTTTAACATGTGTTTATCTTACATATGATGGGAGAGACAATACTGCACCTTCAGTGCCAGGAAGTGTCGCCAACTTCTCCATTTTTTTATGGCTCCTACCATAATAGCTATTTCAGTCCAACCCTGAGACATAGCCATCCAGAATAGACTGGAATCTACCTAGTGCATCACAGGCCAAGCTGGGTGTCTACCTCTTGGTTGGAGATCAGAGGCCTGGAGCTGAGGAGAGGTTAAAGGGTAAAAGCTAATCATGTAACCAGTTGTATATACACAGCAATCTATGAAGCTGAGCTTGGAACTCGACCCTGCGCCCGGTACTCTAACCTGCACCTTAGAGACTGCTGCCCTATATATAGATTAATTGAACAATGTTACCTTTAATAATGTTTACATATTTACATACAACCATGAACATTGCGTGCAAGAGGGGGGAGACCTGGGGGACTTTGAGTTACTGGAACACATTATTATTATTTCTTTTTTTAAACCTTTTGTAATGCATACTCAGGGAGAACAGGGAGAACAAGGTGTAGATTCACACGCAGAGCAAGGCAGATGTTTATTAAGCCTTCACAGAAGGCAGGAATCGTGGTCACAGGCAGCCAATGGTCAAACACAGGCAGGCAATGATCAAACACAGGGAGGCAATGGTCAAACACAGGCAGGCGATGGTCAAACACAGGCAGGCAATGGTCAAACACAGGCAGGCAATGGTCAAACACAGGCAGGCAGTCAAAAACAAACAATACCTCACAACCATACAAACAGAAAGTACTGAACTAAATAGGGAGCTGATGAGACCAGGTGAGAAACGAACAGAGGTGAAATCAATGAACAAAAATGAAAGACAGGGCTACGTTCCAGAACACAAAGAAACAGGGCTACGTTCCAGAACACAAAGAAACACAGCTACGTTCCAGCACACAAAGAAGCAGGGCTACGTTCCAGAACACAAAGAAACAGGGCTACGTTCCAGAACACAAAGAAACAGGGCTACGTTCCAGAACACAAAGAAACAGGGCTACGTTCCAGAACACAAAGAAACAGGGCTACGTTCCAGAACACAAAGAAACAGGGCTACGTTCCAGAACACAAAGAAACAGGGCTACCTTCCAGAACACAAAGAAACAGGGCTACGTTCCAGAACACAAAGAAACAGGGCTACCTTCCAGAACACAAAGAAACAGGGCTACGTTCCAGAACACAAAGAAACAGGGCTACGTTCCAGGACACAAAGAAACAGGGCTACATTCCAGAACACAAAGAAACAGGGCTACGTTCCAGAACACAAAGAAACAGGGCTACGTTCCAGAACACAAAGAAACAGGGCTACGTTCAAGAACACAAAGATAAAGAACACAAGGTTGACTAAGAAAAGAAAAGCAGAACCTTACACCTTTATTATAAAGCATTGCATCCTCATCGTTTTTGCGTGCTGGCATAGAGCAGTAGAGTAGAGGCGCTTGCAGAAGCTGCACACATGGGGAATTTTGGTCTTCTTTCACACATGTGCAAGTGTGTATATATACGAATTTGAGAAATGGAAATGTATTTTTTGCATATCCCAACTCCCCTTGAGACAACCTCGGAGAGTGGGGTCACAGCCGGGGTCACCATATCCCAACTCCCCTTGAGACAACCTCGGAGAGTGGGGTCACAGCCGGGGTCACCATATCCCAACTCCCCTTGAGACAACCTCGGAGAGTGGGGTCACAGCCGGGGTCACCATATCCCAACTCCCCTTGAGACAACCTCGGAGAGTGGGGTCACAGCCGGGGTCACCATATCCCAACTCCCCTTGAGACAACCTCGGAGAGTGGGGACACAGCCGGGGTCACCATATCCCAACTCCCCTTGGAGACACCCTCGGAGAGTGGGGTCACAGCCGGGGTCACCATATCCCAACTCCCCTTGGAGACACCCTCGGAGAGTGGGGTCACAGCCGGGGTCACCATATCCCAACTCCCCTTGGAGACACCCTCGGAGAGTGGGGTCACAGCCGGGGTCACCATATCCCAACTCCCCTTGAGACAACCTCGGAGAGTGGGGTCACAGCCGGGGTCACCATATCCCAACTCCCCTTGGAGACACCCTCGGAGAGTGGGGTCACAGCCGGGGTCACCATATCCCAACTCCCCTTGAGACACCCTCGGAGAGTGGGGTCACAGCCAGGGTCACCATATCCCAACTCCCCTTGAGACACCCTCGGAGAGTGGGGTCACAGCCGGGGTCACCATATCCCAACTCCCCTTGAGACAACCTCGGAGAGTGGGGTCACAACTCCCCTTGGAGACACCCTCGGAGAGTGGGGTCACAACTCCCCTTGGAGACACCCTCGGAGAGTGGGGTCACAACTCCCCTTGGAGACACCCTCGGAGAGTGGGGTCACAACTCCCCTTGGAGACACCCTCGGAGAGTGGGGTCACAACTCCCCTTGGAGACACCCTCGGAGAGTGGGGTCACAACTCCCCTTGGAGACACCCTCGGAGAGTGGGGTCACAACTCCCCTTGGAGACACCCTCGGAGAGTGGGGTCACAACTCCCCTTGGAGACACCCTCGGAGAGTGGGGTCACAACTCCCCTTGGAGACACCCTCGGAGAGTGGGGTCACAACTCCCCTTGGAGACACCCTCGGAGAGTGGGGTCACAACTCCCCTTGAGACAACCTCGGAGAGTGGGGTCACAACTCCCCTTGGAGACACCCTCGGAGAGTGGGGTCACAACTCCCCTTGGAGACACCCTCGGAGAGTGGGGTCACAACTCCCCTTGGAGACACCCTCGGAGAGTGGGGTCACAACTCCCCTTGGAGACACCCTCGGAGAGTGGGGTCACAACTCCCCTTGGAGACACCCTCGGAGAGTGGGGTCACAGCTCCCCTTGGAGACACCCTCGGAGAGTGGGGTCACAGCTCCCCTTGGAGACACCCTCGGAGAGTGGGGTCACAGCTCCCCTTGGAGACACCCTCGGAGAGTGGGGTCACAACTCCCCTTGGAGACAACCTCGGAGAGTGGGGTCACAACTCCCCTTGGAGACACCCTCGGAGAGTGGGGTCACAACTCCCCTTGGAGACACCCTCGGAGAGTGGGGTCACAACTCCCCTTGGAGACACCCTCGGAGAGTGGGGTCACAACTCCCCTTGGAGACACCCTCGGAGAGTGGGGTCACAACTCCCCTTGGAGACACCCTCGGAGAGTGGGGTCACAACTCCCCTTGGAGACACCCTCGGAGAGTGGGGTCACAACTCCCCTTGGAGACACCCTCGGAGAGTGGGGTCACAACTCCCCTTGGAGACACCCTCGGAGAGTGGGGTCACAACTCCCCTTGGAGACACCCTCGGAGAGTGGGGTCACAACTCCCCTTGGAGACACCCTCGGAGAGTGGGGTCACAACTCCCCTTGGAGACACCCTCGGAGAGTGGGGTCACAACTCCCCTTGGAGACACCCTCGGAGAGTGGGGTCACAACTCCCCTTGGAGACACCCTCGGAGAGTGGGGTCACAACTCCCCTTGGAGACACCCTCGGAGAGTGGGGTCACAACTCCCCTTGGAGACACCCTCGGAGAGTGGGGTCACAACTCCCCTTGGAGACACCCTCGGAGAGTGGGGTCACAACTCCCCTTGGAGACACCCTCGGAGAGTGGGGTCACAACTCCCCTTGGAGACACCCTCGGAGAGTGGGGTCACAACTCCCCTTGGAGACACCCTCGGAGAGTGGGGTCACAACTCCCCTTGGAGACACCCTCGGAGAGTGGGGTCACAACTCCCCTTGGAGACACCCTCGGAGAGTGGGGTCACAACTCCCCTTGGAGACACCCTCGGAGAGTGGGGTCACAACTCCCCTTGGAGACACCCTCGGAGAGTGGGGTCACAACTCCCCTTGGAGACACCCTCGGAGAGTGGGGTCACAACTCCCCTTGGAGACACCCTCGGAGAGTGGGGTCACAGCTCCCCTTGGAGACACCCTCGGAGAGTGGGGTCACAACTCCCCTTGGAGACACCCTCGGAGAGTGGGGTCACAGCTCCCCTTGGAGACACCCTCGGAGAGTGGGGTCACAACTCCCCTTGGAGACAACCTCGGAGAGTGGGGTCACAACTCCCCTTGGAGACACCCTCGGAGAGTGGGGTCACAACTCCCCTTGGAGACACCCTCGGAGAGTGGGGTCACAACTCCCCTTGGAGACACCCTCGGAGAGTGGGGTCACAACTCCCCTTGGAGACACCCTCGGAGAGTGGGGTCACAGCTCCCCTTGGAGACACCCTCGGAGAGTGGGGTCACAACTCCCCTTGGAGACACCCTCGGAGAGTGGGGTCACAACTCCCCTTGGAGACACCCTCGGAGAGTGGGGTCACAACTCCCCTTGGAGACACCCTCGGAGAGTGGGGTCACAGCTCCCCTTGGAGACACCCTCGGAGAGTGGGGTCACAACTCCCCTTGGAGACACCCTCGGAGAGTGGGGTCACAGCTCCCCTTGGAGACACCCTCGGAGAGTGGGGTCACAACTCCCCTTGGAGACACCCTCGGAGAGTGGGGTCACAACTCCCCTTGGAGACACCCTCGGAGAGTGGGGTCACAACTCCCCTTGGAGACACCCTCGGAGAGTGGGGTCACAGCTCCCCTTGGAGACACCCTCGGAGAGTGGGGTCACAGCCAGGGTCACCATATCCCAACTCCCCTTGAGACACCCTCGGAGAGTGGGGTCACAGCCGGGGTCACCATATCCCAACTCCCCTTGGAGACACCCTCGGAGAGTGGGGTCACAACTCCCCTTGGAGACACCCTCGGAGAGTGGGGTCACAACTCCCCTTGGAGACACCCTCGGAGAGTGGGGACACAGCCGGGGTCACCATATCCCAACTCCCCTTGGAGACACCCTCGGAGAGTGGGGTCACAACTCCCCTTGGAGACACCCTCGGAGAGTGGGGTCACAACTCCCCTTGGAGACACCCTCGGAGAGTGGGGTCACAACTCCCCTTGGAGACACCCTCGGAGAGTGGGGTCACAACTCCCCTTGGAGACACCCTCGGAGAGTGGGGTCACAACTCCCCTTGGAGACACCCTCGGAGAGTGGGGTCACAACTCCCCTTGGAGACACCCTCGGAGAGTGGGGTCACAACTCCCCTTGGAGACACCCTCGGAGAGTGGGGTCACAACTCCCCTTGGAGACACCCTCGGAGAGTGGGGTCACAACTCCCCTTGGAGACACCCTCGGAGAGTGGGGTCACAACTCCCCTTGGAGACACCCTCGGAGAGTGGGGTCACAACTCCCCTTGGAGACACCCTCGGAGAGTGGGGTCACAACTCCCCTTGGAGACACCCTCGGAGAGTGGGGTCACAACTCCCCTTGGAGACACCCTCGGAGAGTGGGGTCACAACTCCCCTTGGAGACACCCTCGGAGAGTGGGGTCACAACTCCCCTTGGAGACACCCTCGGAGAGTGGGGTCACAACTCCCCTTGGAGACACCCTCGGAGAGTGGGGTCACAACTCCCCTTGGAGACACCCTCGGAGAGTGGGGTCACAACTCCCCTTGGAGACACCCTCGGAGAGTGGGGTCACAACTCCCCTTGGAGACACCCTCGGAGAGTGGGGTCACAACTCCCCTTGGAGACACCCTCGGAGAGTGGGGTCACAACTCCCCTTGGAGACACCCTCGGAGAGTGGGGTCACAACTCCCCTTGGAGACACCCTCGGAGAGTGGGGTCACAACTCCCCTTGGAGACACCCTCGGAGAGTGGGGTCACAACTCCCCTTGGAGACACCCTCGGAGAGTGGGGTCACAACTCCCCTTGGAGACACCCTCGGAGAGTGGGGTCACAACTCCCCTTGGAGACACCCTCGGAGAGTGGGGTCACAACTCCCCTTGGAGACACCCTCGGAGAGTGGGGTCACAACTCCCCTTGGAGACACCCTCGGAGAGTGGGGTCACAACTCCCCTTGGAGACACCCTCGGAGAGTGGGGTCACAGCTCCCCTTGGAGACACCCTCGGAGAGTGGGGTCACAACTCCCCTTGGAGACACCCTCGGAGAGTGGGGTCACAACTCCCCTTGGAGACACCCTCGGAGAGTGGGGTCACAACTCCCCTTGGAGACACCCTCGGAGAGTGGGGTCACAACTCCCCTTGGAGACACCCTCGGAGAGTGGGGTCACAACTCCCCTTGGAGACACCCTCGGAGAGTGGGGTCACAACTCCCCTTGGAGACACCCTCGGAGAGTGGGGTCACAACTCCCCTTGGAGACACCCTCGGAGAGTGGGGTCACAACTCCCCTTGGAGACACCCTCGGAGAGTGGGGTCACAACTCCCCTTGGAGACACCCTCGGAGAGTGGGGTCACAACTCCCCTTGGAGACACCCTCGGAGAGTGGGGTCACAACTCCCCTTGGAGACACCCTCGGAGAGTGGGGTCACAACTCCCCTTGGAGACACCCTCGGAGAGTGGGGTCACAACTCCCCTTGGAGACACCCTCGGAGAGTGGGGTCACAACTCCCCTTGGAGACACCCTCGGAGAGTGGGGTCACAACTCCCCTTGGAGACACCCTCGGAGAGTGGGGTCACAACTCCCCTTGGAGACACCCTCGGAGAGTGGGGTCACAACTCCCCTTGGAGACACCCTCGGAGAGTGGGGTCACAACTCCCCTTGGAGACACCCTCGGAGAGTGGGGTCACAACTCCCCTTGGAGACACCCTCGGAGAGTGGGGTCACAACTCCCCTTGGAGACACCCTCGGAGAGTGGGGTCACAACTCCCCTTGGAGACACCCTCGGAGAGTGGGGTCACAACTCCCCTTGGAGACACCCTCGGAGAGTGGGGTCACAACTCCCCTTGGAGACACCCTCGGAGAGTGGGGTCACAACTCCCCTTGGAGACACCCTCGGAGAGTGGGGTCACAACTCCCCTTGGAGACACCCTCGGAGAGTGGGGTCACAACTCCCCTTGGAGACACCCTCGGAGAGTGGGGTCACAACTCCCCTTGGAGACACCCTCGGAGAGTGGGGTCACAACTCCCCTTGGAGACACCCTCGGAGAGTGGGGTCACAACTCCCCTTGGAGACACCCTCGGAGAGTGGGGTCACAACTCCCCTTGGAGACACCCTCGGAGAGTGGGGTCACAACTCCCCTTGGAGACACCCTCGGAGAGTGGGGTCACAACTCCCCTTGGAGACACCCTCGGAGAGTGGGGTCACAACTCCCCTTGGAGACACCCTCGGAGAGTGGGGTCACAACTCCCCTTGGAGACACCCTCGGAGAGTGGGGTCACAACTCCCCTTGGAGACACCCTCGGAGAGTGGGGTCACAACTCCCCTTGGAGACACCCTCGGAGAGTGGGGTCACAACTCCCCTTGGAGACACCCTCGGAGAGTGGGGTCACAACTCCCCTTGGAGACACCCTCGGAGAGTGGGGTCACAACTCCCCTTGGAGACACCCTCGGAGAGTGGGGTCACAACTCCCCTTGGAGACACCCTCGGAGAGTGGGGTCACAACTCCCCTTGGAGACACCCTCGGAGAGTGGGGTCACAACTCCCCTTGGAGACACCCTCGGAGAGTGGGGTCACAACTCCCCTTGGAGACACCCTCGGAGAGTGGGGTCACAGCTCCCCTTGGAGACACCCTCGGAGAGTGGGGTCACAACTCCCCTTGGAGACACCCTCGGAGAGTGGGGTCACAGCTCCCCTTGGAGACACCCTCGGAGAGTGGGGTCACAACTCCCCTTGGAGACACCCTCGGAGAGTGGGGTCACAACTCCCCTTGGAGACACCCTCGGAGAGTGGGGTCACAACTCCCCTTGGAGACACCCTCGGAGAGTGGGGTCACACCCCGGGTCACCAGATCCCAACTCCCCTTGGAGACACCCTCGGAGAGTGGGGTCACAACTCCCCTTGGAGACACCCTCGGAGAGTGGGGTCACAACTCCCCTTGGAGACACCCTCGGAGAGTGGGGTCACAACTCCCCTTGGAGACACCCTCGGAGAGTGGGGTCACAACTCCCCTTGGAGACACCCTCGGAGAGTGGGGTCACAACTCCCCTTGGAGACACCCTCGGAGAGTGGGGTCACAACTCCCCTTGGAGACACCCTCGGAGAGTGGGGTCACAACTCCCCTTGGAGACACCCTCGGAGAGTGGGGTCACAACTCCCCTTGGAGACACCCTCGGAGAGTGGGGTCACAACTCCCCTTGGAGACACCCTCGGAGAGTGGGGTCACAACTCCCCTTGGAGACACCCTCGGAGAGTGGGGTCACAACTCCCCTTGGAGACACCCTCGGAGAGTGGGGTCACAACTCCCCTTGGAGACACCCTCGGAGAGTGGGGTCACAACTCCCCTTGGAGACACCCTCGGAGAGTGGGGTCACAACTCCCCTTGGAGACACCCTCGGAGAGTGGGGTCACAACTCCCCTTGGAGACACCCTCGGAGAGTGGGGTCACAACTCCCCTTGGAGACACCCTCGGAGAGTGGGGTCACAACTCCCCTTGGAGACACCCTCGGAGAGTGGGGTCACAACTCCCCTTGGAGACACCCTCGGAGAGTGGGGTCACAACTCCCCTTGGAGACACCCTCGGAGAGTGGGGTCACAACTCCCCTTGGAGACACCCTCGGAGAGTGGGGTCACAACTCCCCTTGGAGACACCCTCGGAGAGTGGGGTCACAACTCCCCTTGGAGACACCCTCGGAGAGTGGGGTCACAACTCCCCTTGGAGACACCCTCGGAGAGTGGGGTCACAACTCCCCTTGGAGACACCCTCGGAGAGTGGGGTCACAACTCCCCTTGGAGACACCCTCGGAGAGTGGGGTCACAACTCCCCTTGGAGACACCCTCGGAGAGTGGGGTCACAACTCCCCTTGGAGACACCCTCGGAGAGTGGGGTCACAACTCCCCTTGGAGACACCCTCGGAGAGTGGGGTCACAACTCCCCTTGGAGACACCCTCGGAGAGTGGGGTCACAACTCCCCTTGGAGACACCCTCGGAGAGTGGGGTCACAACTCCCCTTGGAGACACCCTCGGAGAGTGGGGTCACAACTCCCCTTGGAGACACCCTCGGAGAGTGGGGTCACAACTCCCCTTGGAGACACCCTCGGAGAGTGGGGTCACAACTCCCCTTGGAGACACCCTCGGAGAGTGGGGTCACAACTCCCCTTGGAGACACCCTCGGAGAGTGGGGTCACAACTCCCCTTGGAGACACCCTCGGAGAGTGGGGTCACAACTCCCCTTGGAGACACCCTCGGAGAGTGGGGTCACAACTCCCCTTGGAGACACCCTCGGAGAGTGGGGTCACAACTCCCCTTGGAGACACCCTCGGAGAGTGGGGTCACAACTCCCCTTGGAGACACCCTCGGAGAGTGGGGTCACAACTCCCCTTGGAGACACCCTCGGAGAGTGGGGTCACAACTCCCCTTGGAGACACCCTCGGAGAGTGGGGTCACAACTCCCCTTGGAGACACCCTCGGAGAGTGGGGTCACAACTCCCCTTGGAGACACCCTCGGAGAGTGGGGTCACAACTCCCCTTGGAGACACCCTCGGAGAGTGGGGTCACAACTCCCCTTGGAGACACCCTCGGAGAGTGGGGTCACAACTCCCCTTGGAGACACCCTCGGAGAGTGGGGTCACAACTCCCCTTGGAGACACCCTCGGAGAGTGGGGTCACAGCTCCCCTTGGAGACACCCTCGGAGAGTGGGGTCACAACTCCCCTTGGAGACACCCTCGGAGAGTGGGGTCACAACTCCCCTTGGAGACACCCTCGGAGAGTGGGGTCACAACTCCCCTTGGAGACACCCTCGGAGAGTGGGGTCACAACTCCCCTTGGAGACACCCTCGGAGAGTGGGGTCACAACTCCCCTTGGAGACACCCTCGGAGAGTGGGGTCACAACTCCCCTTGGAGACACCCTCGGAGAGTGGGGTCACAACTCCCCTTGGAGACACCCTCGGAGAGTGGGGTCACAACTCCCCTTGGAGACACCCTCGGAGAGTGGGGTCACAACTCCCCTTGGAGACACCCTCGGAGAGTGGGGTCACAACTCCCCTTGGAGACACCCTCGGAGAGTGGGGTCACAACTCCCCTTGGAGACACCCTCGGAGAGTGGGGTCACAACTCCCCTTGGAGACACCCTCGGAGAGTGGGGTCACAACTCCCCTTGGAGACACCCTCGGAGAGTGGGGTCACAACTCCCCTTGGAGACACCCTCGGAGAGTGGGGTCACAACTCCCCTTGGAGACACCCTCGGAGAGTGGGGTCACAACTCCCCTTGGAGACACCCTCGGAGAGTGGGGTCACAACTCCCCTTGGAGACACCCTCGGAGAGTGGGGTCACAACTCCCCTTGGAGACACCCTCGGAGAGTGGGGTCACAACTCCCCTTGGAGACACCCTCGGAGAGTGGGGTCACAACTCCCCTTGGAGACACCCTCGGAGAGTGGGGTCACAACTCCCCTTGGAGACACCCTCGGAGAGTGGGGTCACAACTCCCCTTGGAGACACCCTCGGAGAGTGGGGTCACAACTCCCCTTGGAGACACCCTCGGAGAGTGGGGTCACAACTCCCCTTGGAGACACCCTCGGAGAGTGGGGTCACAACTCCCCTTGGAGACACCCTCGGAGAGTGGGGTCACAACTCCCCTTGGAGACACCCTCGGAGAGTGGGGTCACAACTCCCCTTGGAGACACCCTCGGAGAGTGGGGTCACAACTCCCCTTGGAGACACCCTCGGAGAGTGGGGTCACAACTCCCCTTGGAGACACCCTCGGAGAGTGGGGTCACAACTCCCCTTGGAGACACCCTCGGAGAGTGGGGTCACAACTCCCCTTGGAGACACCCTCGGAGAGTGGGGTCACAACTCCCCTTGGAGACACCCTCGGAGAGTGGGGTCACAACTCCCCTTGGAGACACCCTCGGAGAGTGGGGTCACAACTCCCCTTGGAGACACCCTCGGAGAGTGGGGTCACAACTCCCCTTGGAGACACCCTCGGAGAGTGGGGTCACAACTCCCCTTGGAGACACCCTCGGAGAGTGGGGTCACAACTCCCCTTGGAGACACCCTCGGAGAGTGGGGTCACAACTCCCCTTGGAGACACCCTCGGAGAGTGGGGTCACAACTCCCCTTGGAGACACCCTCGGAGAGTGGGGTCACAACTCCCCTTGGAGACACCCTCGGAGAGTGGGGTCACAACTCCCCTTGGAGACACCCTCGGAGAGTGGGGTCACAACTCCCCTTGGAGACACCCTCGGAGAGTGGGGTCACAACTCCCCTTGGAGACACCCTCGGAGAGTGGGGTCACAACTCCCCTTGGAGACACCCTCGGAGAGTGGGGTCACAACTCCCCTTGGAGACACCCTCGGAGAGTGGGGTCACAACTCCCCTTGGAGACACCCTCGGAGAGTGGGGTCACAACTCCCCTTGGAGACACCCTCGGAGAGTGGGGTCACAACTCCCCTTGGAGACACCCTCGGAGAGTGGGGTCACAGCTCCCCTTGGAGACACCCTCGGAGAGTGGGGTCACAACTCCCCTTGGAGACACCCTCGGAGAGTGGGGTCACAGCTCCCCTTGGAGACACCCTCGGAGAGTGGGGTCACAACTCCCCTTGGAGACACCCTCGGAGAGTGGGGTCACAACTCCCCTTGGAGACACCCTCGGAGAGTGGGGTCACAACTCCCCTTGGAGACACCCTCGGAGAGTGGGGTCACAACTCCCCTTGGAGACACCCTCGGAGAGTGGGGTCACAACTCCCCTTGGAGACACCCTCGGAGAGTGGGGTCACAACTCCCCTTGGAGACACCCTCGGAGAGTGGGGTCACAACTCCCCTTGGAGACACCCTCGGAGAGTGGGGTCACAACTCCCCTTGGAGACACCCTCGGAGAGTGGGGTCACAGCTCCCCTTGGAGACACCCTCGGAGAGTGGGGTCACAACTCCCCTTGGAGACACCCTCGGAGAGTGGGGTCACAGCTCCCCTTGGAGACACCCTCGGAGAGTGGGGTCACAACTCCCCTTGGAGACACCCTCGGAGAGTGGGGTCACAACTCCCCTTGGAGACACCCTCGGAGAGTGGGGTCACAACTCCCCTTGGAGACACCCTCGGAGAGTGGGGTCACAACTCCCCTTGGAGACACCCTCGGAGAGTGGGGTCACAACTCCCCTTGGAGACACCCTCGGAGAGTGGGGTCACAACTCCCCTTGGAGACACCCTCGGAGAGTGGGGTCACAACTCCCCTTGGAGACACCCTCGGAGAGTGGGGTCACAACTCCCCTTGGAGACACCCTCGGAGAGTGGGGTCACAACTCCCCTTGGAGACACCCTCGGAGAGTGGGGTCACAACTCCCCTTGGAGACACCCTCGGAGAGTGGGGTCACAACTCCCCTTGGAGACACCCTCGGAGAGTGGGGTCACAACTCCCCTTGGAGACACCCTCGGAGAGTGGGGTCACAACTCCCCTTGGAGACACCCTCGGAGAGTGGGGTCACAACTCCCCTTGGAGACACCCTCGGAGAGTGGGGTCACAACTCCCCTTGGAGACACCCTCGGAGAGTGGGGTCACAACTCCCCTTGGAGACACCCTCGGAGAGTGGGGTCACAACTCCCCTTGGAGACACCCTCGGAGAGTGGGGTCACAACTCCCCTTGGAGACACCCTCGGAGAGTGGGGTCACAACTCCCCTTGGAGACACCCTCGGAGAGTGGGGTCACAACTCCCCTTGGAGACACCCTCGGAGAGTGGGGTCACAACTCCCCTTGGAGACACCCTCGGAGAGTGGGGTCACAACTCCCCTTGGAGACACCCTCGGAGAGTGGGGTCACAACTCCCCTTGGAGACACCCTCGGAGAGTGGGGTCACAACTCCCCTTGGAGACACCCTCGGAGAGTGGGGTCACAACTCCCCTTGGAGACACCCTCGGAGAGTGGGGTCACAACTCCCCTTGGAGACACCCTCGGAGAGTGGGGTCACAACTCCCCTTGGAGACACCCTCGGAGAGTGGGGTCACAACTCCCCTTGGAGACACCCTCGGAGAGTGGGGTCACAACTCCCCTTGGAGACACCCTCGGAGAGTGGGGTCACAACTCCCCTTGGAGACACCCTCGGAGAGTGGGGTCACAACTCCCCTTGGAGACACCCTCGGAGAGTGGGGTCACAACTCCCCTTGGAGACACCCTCGGAGAGTGGGGTCACAACTCCCCTTGGAGACACCCTCGGAGAGTGGGGTCACAACTCCCCTTGGAGACACCCTCGGAGAGTGGGGTCACAACTCCCCTTGGAGACACCCTCGGAGAGTGGGGTCACAGCTCCCCTTGGAGACACCCTCGGAGAGTGGGGTCACAACTCCCCTTGGAGACACCCTCGGAGAGTGGGGTCACAACTCCCCTTGGAGACACCCTCGGAGAGTGGGGTCACAACTCCCCTTGGAGACACCCTCGGAGAGTGGGGTCACAACTCCCCTTGGAGACACCCTCGGAGAGTGGGGTCACAACTCCCCTTGGAGACACCCTCGGAGAGTGGGGTCACAACTCCCCTTGGAGACACCCTCGGAGAGTGGGGTCACAACTCCCCTTGGAGACACCCTCGGAGAGTGGGGTCACAACTCCCCTTGGAGACACCCTCGGAGAGTGGGGTCACAACTCCCCTTGGAGACACCCTCGGAGAGTGGGGTCACAGCTCCCCTTGGAGACACCCTCGGAGAGTGGGGTCACAACTCCCCTTGGAGACACCCTCGGAGAGTGGGGTCACAACTCCCCTTGGAGACACCCTCGGAGAGTGGGGTCACAACTCCCCTTGGAGACACCCTCGGAGAGTGGGGTCACAACTCCCCTTGGAGACACCCTCGGAGAGTGGGGTCACAACTCCCCTTGGAGACACCCTCGGAGAGTGGGGTCACAACTCCCCTTGGAGACACCCTCGGAGAGTGGGGTCACAACTCCCCTTGGAGACACCCTCGGAGAGTGGGGTCACAACTCCCCTTGGAGACACCCTCGGAGAGTGGGGTCACAACTCCCCTTGGAGACACCCTCGGAGAGTGGGGTCACAACTCCCCTTGGAGACACCCTCGGAGAGTGGGGTCACAACTCCCCTTGGAGACACCCTCGGAGAGTGGGGTCACAGCTCCCCTTGGAGACACCCTCGGAGAGTGGGGTCACAACTCCCCTTGGAGACACCCTCGGAGAGTGGGGTCACAGCTCCCCTTGGAGACACCCTCGGAGAGTGGGGTCACAACTCCCCTTGGAGACACCCTCGGAGAGTGGGGTCACAACTCCCCTTGGAGACACCCTCGGAGAGTGGGGTCACAACTCCCCTTGGAGACACCCTCGGAGAGTGGGGTCACAACTCCCCTTGGAGACACCCTCGGAGAGTGGGGTCACAACTCCCCTTGGAGACACCCTCGGAGAGTGGGGTCACAACTCCCCTTGGAGACACCCTCGGAGAGTGGGGTCACAACTCCCCTTGGAGACACCCTCGGAGAGTGGGGTCACAACTCCCCTTGGAGACACCCTCGGAGAGTGGGGTCACAACTCCCCTTGGAGACACCCTCGGAGAGTGGGGTCACAACTCCCCTTGGAGACACCCTCGGAGAGTGGGGTCACAACTCCCCTTGGAGACACCCTCGGAGAGTGGGGTCACAACTCCCCTTGGAGACACCCTCGGAGAGTGGGGTCACAACTCCCCTTGGAGACACCCTCGGAGAGTGGGGTCACAACTCCCCTTGGAGACACCCTCGGAGAGTGGGGTCACAACTCCCCTTGGAGACACCCTCGGAGAGTGGGGTCACAACTCCCCTTGGAGACACCCTCGGAGAGTGGGGTCACAACTCCCCTTGGAGACACCCTCGGAGAGTGGGGTCACAACTCCCCTTGGAGACACCCTCGGAGAGTGGGGTCACAACTCCCCTTGGAGACACCCTCGGAGAGTGGGGTCACAACTCCCCTTGGAGACACCCTCGGAGAGTGGGGTCACAGCTCCCCTTGGAGACACCCTCGGAGAGTGGGGTCACAACTCCCCTTGGAGACACCCTCGGAGAGTGGGGTCACAGCTCCCCTTGGAGACACCCTCGGAGAGTGGGGTCACAACTCCCCTTGGAGACACCCTCGGAGAGTGGGGTCACAGCTCCCCTTGGAGACACCCTCGGAGAGTGGGGTCACAACTCCCCTTGGAGACAACCTCGGAGAGTGGGGTCACAACTCCCCTTGGAGACACCCTCGGAGAGTGGGGTCACAACTCCCCTTGGAGACACCCTCGGAGAGTGGGGTCACAACTCCCCTTGGAGACACCCTCGGAGAGTGGGGTCACAACTCCCCTTGGAGACACCCTCGGAGAGTGGGGTCACAACTCCCCTTGGAGACACCCTCGGAGAGTGGGGTCACAACTCCCCTTGGAGACACCCTCGGAGAGTGGGGTCACAACTCCCCTTGGAGACACCCTCGGAGAGTGGGGTCACAACTCCCCTTGGAGACACCCTCGGAGAGTGGGGTCACAACTCCCCTTGGAGACACCCTCGGAGAGTGGGGTCACAACTCCCCTTGGAGACACCCTCGGAGAGTGGGGTCACAGCTCCCCTTGGAGACACCCTCGGAGAGTGGGGACACAACTCCCCTTGGAGACACCCTCGGAGAGTGGGGTCACAGCTCCCCTTGGAGACACCCTCGGAGAGTGGGGTCACAACTCCCCTTGGAGACACCCTCGGAGAGTGGGGACACAACTCCCCTTGGAGACACCCTCGGAGAGTGGGGTCACAACTCCCCTTGGAGACACCCTCGGAGAGTGGGGTCACAACTCCCCTTGGAGACACCCTCGGAGAGTGGGGACACAACTCCCCTTGGAGACACCCTCGGAGAGTGGGGTCACAACTCCCCTTGGAGACACCCTCGGAGAGTGGGGTCACAACTCCCCTTGGAGACACCCTCGGAGAGTGGGGTCACAGCTCCCCTTGGAGACACCCTCGGAGAGTGGGGTCACAGCTCCCCTTGGAGACACCCTCGGAGAGTGGGGACACAACTCCCCTTGGAGACACCCTCGGAGAGTGGGGTCACAGCTCCCCTTGGAGACACCCTCGGAGAGTGGGGACACAGCTCCCCTTGGAGACACCCTCGGAGAGTGGGGTCACAGCTCCCCTTGGAGACACCCTCGGAGAGTGGGGTCACAACTCCCCTTGGAGACACCCTCGGAGAGTGGGGTCACAACTCCCCTTGGAGACACCCTCGGAGAGTGGGGTCACAACTCCCCTTGGAGACACCCTCGGAGAGTGGGGTCACAACTCCCCTTGGAGACACCCTCGGAGAGTGGGGTCACAACTCCCCTTGGAGACACCCTCGGAGAGTGGGGTCACAACTCCCCTTGGAGACACCCTCGGAGAGTGGGGTCACAACTCCCCTTGGAGACACCCTCGGAGAGTGGGGTCACAACTCCCCTTGGAGACACCCTCGGAGAGTGGGGTCACAACTCCCCTTGGAGACACCCTCGGAGAGTGGGGTCACAACTCCCCTTGGAGACACCCTCGGAGAGTGGGGTCACAACTCCCCTTGGAGACACCCTCGGAGAGTGGGGTCACAACTCCCCTTGGAGACACCCTCGGAGAGTGGGGTCACAACTCCCCTTGGAGACACCCTCGGAGAGTGGGGTCACAACTCCCCTTGGAGACACCCTCGGAGAGTGGGGTCACAACTCCCCTTGGAGACACCCTCGGAGAGTGGGGTCACAGCTCCCCTTGGAGACACCCTCGGAGAGTGGGGTCACAACTCCCCTTGGAGACACCCTCGGAGAGTGGGGTCACAGCTCCCCTTGGAGACACCCTCGGAGAGTGGGGTCACAACTCCCCTTGGAGACACCCTCGGAGAGTGGGGTCACAGCTCCCCTTGGAGACACCCTCGGAGAGTGGGGTCACAACTCCCCTTGGAGACACCCTCGGAGAGTGGGGTCACAACTCCCCTTGGAGACACCCTCGGAGAGTGGGGTCACAACTCCCCTTGGAGACACCCTCGGAGAGTGGGGTCACAACTCCCCTTGGAGACACCCTCGGAGAGTGGGGTCACAACTCCCCTTGGAGACACCCTCGGAGAGTGGGGTCACAACTCCCCTTGGAGACACCCTCGGAGAGTGGGGTCACAACTCCCCTTGGAGACACCCTCGGAGAGTGGGGTCACAACTCCCCTTGGAGACACCCTCGGAGAGTGGGGTCACAACTCCCCTTGGAGACACCCTCGGAGAGTGGGGTCACAACTCCCCTTGGAGACACCCTCGGAGAGTGGGGTCACAACTCCCCTTGGAGACACCCTCGGAGAGTGGGGTCACAACTCCCCTTGGAGACACCCTCGGAGAGTGGGGTCACAGCTCCCCTTGGAGACACCCTCGGAGAGTGGGGTCACAGCTCCCCTTGGAGACACCCTCGGAGAGTGGGGACACAACTCCCCTTGGAGACACCCTCGGAGAGTGGGGTCACAGCTCCCCTTGGAGACACCCTCGGAGAGTGGGGTCACAACTCCCCTTGGAGACACCCTCGGAGAGTGGGGACACAACTCCCCTTGGAGACACCCTCGGAGAGTGGGGTCACAACTCCCCTTGGAGACACCCTCGGAGAGTGGGGTCACAACTCCCCTTGGAGACACCCTCGGAGAGTGGGGACACAACTCCCCTTGGAGACACCCTCGGAGAGTGGGGACACAACTCCCCTTGGAGACACCCTCGGAGAGTGGGGTCACAACTCCCCTTGGAGACACCCTCGGAGAGTGGGGTCACAGCTCCCCTTGGAGACACCCTCGGAGAGTGGGGTCACAGCTCCCCTTGGAGACACCCTCGGAGAGTGGGGACACAGCTCCCCTTGGAGACACCCTCGGAGAGTGGGGTCACAGCTCCCCTTGGAGACACCCTCGGAGAGTGGGGACACAGCTCCCCTTGGAGACACCCTCGGAGAGTGGGGTCACAGCTCCCCTTGGAGACACCCTCGGAGAGTGGGGTCACAACTCCCCTTGGAGACACCCTCGGAGAGTGGGGACACAACTCCCCTTGGAGACACCCTCGGAGAGTGGGGTCACAACTCCCCTTGGAGACACCCTCGGAGAGTGGGGACACAACTCCCCTTGGAGACACCCTCGGAGAGTGGGGACACAACTCCCCTTGGAGACACCCTCGGAGAGTGGGGTCACAGCTCCCCTTGGAGACACCCTCGGAGAGTGGGGACACAGCTCCCCTTGGAGACACCCTCGGAGAGTGGGGTCACAGCTCCCCTTGGAGACACCCTCGGAGAGTGGGGTCACAACTCCCCTTGGAGACACCCTCGGAGAGTGGGGTCACAACTCCCCTTGGAGACACCCTCGGAGAGTGGGGTCACAACTCCCCTTGGAGACACCCTCGGAGAGTGGGGTCACAACTCCCCTTGGAGACACCCTCGGAGAGTGGGGTCACAGCTCCCCTTGGAGACACCCTCGGAGAGTGGGGTCACAGCTCCCCTTGGAGACACCCTCGGAGAGTGGGGACACAACTCCCCTTGGAGACACCCTCGGAGAGTGGGGTCACAGCTCCCCTTGGAGACACCCTCGGAGAGTGGGGACACAGCTCCCCTTGGAGACACCCTCGGAGAGTGGGGTCACAGCTCCCCTTGGAGACACCCTCGGAGAGTGGGGTCACAACTCCCCTTGGAGACACCCTCGGAGAGTGGGGTCACAGCTCCCCTTGGAGACAACCTCGGAGAGTGGGGTCACAGCTAGAAAAATGTTGCCTTTTATAAACGCAATTCATGCAATTCTACATCATTTTGCATGACTGAATCTTTTTTAATAACGCACAAATGATGGAAATAACAGGCTACTTTGACACTGACAAACTGAGAATCTGAGATCAATTAAAACGACCTCATCTTGAATCCACCAACAGCCTAGGCCTCGATGCGTGGAGACACACATACGATATGAGGAGGAAATTATAGTCCTAAAAAATCTTTCCATTTCCACTGACCCAAGGACGCGCAGCTCATTCACCAGCGATGGCCAATGCTTTGTAAAACAATGCTGTACGCTGAATAGGCCTATTTAGAAGATCAGATATTTTGGTAGCCTACAGAAAGATTAGTCTTTTATTTTCAGCAGGAGCCATTTGCTTTCCAACATGTGTTTTACCGCGATTGTATTTGAAATATTGCAATGTGACGCACATTCCCGACTGTAGGCTATGCCTTGTGGTTGGGATACACACAATGCACAGCTAAGCTATTTAAAAATATATGTATATATATTGATCATCTAGCTAAATTATAAGCCTAATCCTTGTGTAGTATTCTGAATTTTTCAATTTCAGTTAATCTCACTCTAGTTATTTGAGAGATTCAGTCTTGATTCTCTCTCTCACTACAGCAACAGTCACA